>NC_056523.1:146223241-146355590 GCF_019175285.1 Sceloporus undulatus | reverse complement strand
TGGTCCCAGTGCCTTAAACTGTTCGCAGTCCCTGAAACTGGTCCCAGTGCCTTAAACTGGTCGCAGTCTCTGAAACTGGTCCCAGTGCCTTAAACTGGTCGCAGTCCCTGAAACTGGTCCCAGTGCCTTAAACTGGTCGCAGTCCCTGAAACTGGTCCCAGTGCCTTAAACTGTTCGCAGTCCCTGAAACTGGTCCCAGTGCCTTAAACTGGTCGCAGTCCCTGAAACTGGTCCCAGTGCCTTAAACTGGTGCCAGGCCACTCACTCTCTGCTGCTGGGCTCCATCCTCTCCTCTGTTGCTAGGCGACACTGTCAACATTCTTGCCCCGCCTGCCCTGCCTCTGCTGGGAAGATACCAACGGAGGAGAAAGAGGAGGGGGGGTTAAAATGTGGTCCAAACCATCTTTTTGAATAGGGGGACTCAGAGGATAGGCACGGGCTGCAGGCCATACTTTCCCAGGAAAAGGTATATACTAGGCAGGCGAAACCATAGAGAGAGGAAAAATGTAGAGTGACACGAAAACGAGGATGACAGAAACGTGAAAGCAGTCATATTCTCTGTAGTCCAATGGGGCAGCTACACTGTAGAAATAATGCAGCTTGACACCACTTTAAGGGCTGTAGGGGCACCCTATGGAATCCTGGGATTTGTAGTTTTACAAGGCCTTCAGCCTCCTCTGCCAAAGAAAGAGTGCTGTTTCCTCACATAACTACTAGTTCCAGGGTTCTGTAGGATAATAATAATAATAATAATAATAATAATAACAACAACAACAACAATAACAATACATTTTATTTATATGACGCATCTCCCGCAGGATTGAGGCGGCTTACACATCGAGTAAAACACAGTATAAAATAAACAGACAGTTAAAATACATCCCATTAAGTCCATACTACTGTAGCGGGTGACCCCAAACCCGAAGGCCTGTGGCCTGCCAGAGGACAAGCAGAGTCAAGGAGACCGAACTGGCTAGAATAAAAAAACGCTTTATTTTCTGCGCAGGGCAGCAGCACACCAACGTAGGTGTCACCAAGGCTGCAGCACCGATGGCTTCTTGTCACCCCCCTTTTATGCCCTTCGCAGAGGGCTGTTTTCTAAACAACAAGCGATTGGTTGCGTTCACTGTTCACTCAATGGTCCTGTATTTTCTTCTTGGCATTACATCTGCTTGGAGCCTGGAATGCGCAGAGATAGCTAGCTACTGCAAAAGAGATACTTGGTTGAGCTAGGCTCTTCAAGGCCGCTGGTTAAACACAAGCCACACAGAGCCCTCCAGAGGAAGGAGGGGGTGATTATGTGAGTGTGTATTACGGCCACACGCAGAAAAAAAGAGTGGGGGCCAGCACAGCCCATTTGCACTTTACTCTGTAGGCTCAATCTATGGGCCTTCTGTAACTATTGATTCTTTTGTAAAGCAAAGTACAGAAGCAAGAAAGCATTATTATTATTGTGTTCCTATCACTACAATAAAATATCATTAAACAATTAAAAAAAATTAAAAATTAAGAATTAAAAGAATTAGAATAGTCGATAATCAAGCCAGTTAAAAACAAGGGGACGGGCAATTTGGGTGTTCTCTGTGATAGTCTGTGTCCATGGGAGACTGGGTGGTCTATTCAGGGAAAGAGATCCGTCATGACAGCCCTTTTAAAGCTGTCAAAGGTGGTAATGTCCTGGATCTCCTCCGACCGGATGGAGCCATGGCAGCTGAAGTGGTGTCAAACTGCTTTATTTCTACAGTATAGATGTACCGCATGAAGTGGTTCTACCTGTCGGTATGTCTAGGGCCCGACATTAATAAAACACTGAGCACTCAAGGGGAAAATCATTTAAAGTCAATTCAGTTATCTTGCTAAGAAAACCCTATGATAGGTTTACTCAGGGCCTCCTGAGTAAATGACTTGAAGGCACACGACACACAATATGAATCAGAGTACGATAACATCAAAAATCTACAAGGAAGAGATACCTTTATTCGACCAACCCAAATGCACAAAAATACATGATGCAACCTTTCGAAGCTCCTCTGACTTCTTCATCAGGCAAAGGTGTTTTTAAAAATAATACAGCAGAAACACCTATTTATATTTATTTATGTATTGTATTTATACCCCACTCTTCAGAAATCCTCTCAGTTATTGCTAATTGGACAGTTCCCAGGCTTACAATCTAAAAAAAGACATGATAGAAAAGGTAGTGTTCAAAGACATAGCTGTGTTAGTCTGTGGAATCAGTATGTAGAGGGATCTTGTAGCACCTTTGAGACTAACTGAAAGAAAGAATATGCATCTGAGGAAGGAGATTTAAGTCTAGGAAAGCTTCTGCTGCCAATTTCTTTCCTTCGGTGAGTCTCAAAGGTGCTACAAGATCTCTCTGCATGATGATATCTTTGAATTCCTCACTATGAAAGAAATAAATTGGCAGCATGAGCTTTCCTAGACTTCAGTGCACTTCCTTAGATGCATATTCTTTCTTTCAGTTAATCTCAAAGGTGCCTTATGATAAGATCTCTCCTCATAATGACAGAAAAGGTGAAGGGAATGGCAGTGGGAAAGAGGATGAAGCCCAGCAGATACTGCCAGTTCTTCTCTCTAAGCCCAACGTGGTGAAAGTTAAGATGGAAGGAAGGTCCTGCATCTGCTTCTGGGCCTAGATGCGATGCTGTGCCTGCTTCTTCCCCTTCTTCTTGCCAGTGGTGGAGCTTTGAATGCTTGCAACATGTATTTCATGCAGTTTGCACTTTGGTGGATTTTGGGTGTTATTGTACTTTGCTACACATGGCCAACCCAGGCATGAGATTCTGCCTCAACCTTAGGAAGAACATCCTGACAGAAAGAGCTATTTAATGTGGAGCACACTCCCTCGGAGGGTGGTGGAGAGAGTCTCTTTCTTTGGAGGTTTTTAAAGAGAGGCTGGATGGTCATCTGTTGGGGAAGCTTTGATTGTGAATTCCTGCATGGCAAAATGGGGTTGGACTGGATGGCCCTTGGGGTATCTTCCAACTCTATGATTCTATACTCTATATGCAAACAAAAACCCATCACCGATACCTTTATTGGCCAACCGAAATGCACAATATACTTGTTGCAAGCTTTCAAAGCGCCACTGGCTTCTTCTTCATCAAGCAAGATGTTGCAAACCAAACAAGGGGGGGAAACTATTGGAGATGTTAGTCAGATGCCTGCCTGTTAACATCTGGTCTGAGAGAGAGGCAGGATACAAATACATTGTATTTATTTATTATATACTCTCTATTTATGATTTTCCAAACTGTCCCTTTAATAGATTTTGGACTTCAGCTCCCAGAAGCCTCAGCCATGTTGGCCAATAGCCTGGGATTCTGGGAGCTGGAGTCCTCAATCCCCAGTTTGGGGACCACCGCTCTGTCCAGTACAGTATATCCGTAGTTTCCCCATGAGCCAGTCCGCTCTAGGCTCCCTCGTCTCGCCCTCTATGGTCAGGGAGGCCAGTCTCGCGCGACTGCGGAGGCCAGGCTCTCCCGCGATTGGCCACCAGGGCCTCTGGCTCCCGTGGTCCTTAGCGCCGGTCGAATAGTGGCGGCGGCGGCGGCGGCGGCGGCGTTGCTGCTGCTGCGATGGTGAAGCCGGGGGAGGGCCGGCCTTGGCAGGCGCCGCCAGTGAAGCTGCTGGCGTCCCAGCTGCGTGGCTGCCGCCGCCGCTGCCCGGGCGGAGCGTGGCTGCTGGGGCGGGAGGAGCGCGGCCTGCCCCCGCTGGCGGTGCCGCTGGTGTGGATGCAGGGGACGGTGGAGGCGGTGGCGGAGGAGGAGGAGGGCGGGGGGCGGCTGCGGCTGCGCGACGGGAGCGGCGGGGCCTTCGTGGCCGAGGGCGCCCGGGCGGTGCCCCAGGGGCGGCCCTGCCTCTGCCCCGGCAAGTACGTGATGGTGCTGGGCCTGGTGCAGGACGTCGGCCCCGAGCCCACCCTCCGCGCCCTGAAGGTCACCGACCTCTCCGGGAACCCCTGGAACCAGAGCATGTGGGAGATGGAGGTGGAGGACCTCCACAGGAACCTCTGCTTCTGAGGGACACCGGCGCCTCCTCGCTCTGACCTTTGCGCCGGCCCCCAGGCTCCCTCCGGCTGGGCCTCCTTGTGACTGACAACGACAACAACAACAACAACAAGGACACAAAGGCCTGCCTCTAAAAGACATGCAAAGCCTTCCCCCAAAGTGCCTTTTCAGCCTGCCACTCAGTCTCCCTCTGGCTGGACCTGGTTGTGGACTGACAACAACGACAACGACACCCAGGACACACAGACCTGCGTCTAAAAATGTGTGCAAAGCTTTCCTCCAAACCCTGATATCAAATTACTTCTGAATCTCCCTTTTGATGGACTTTGAGAACCAACTAACAAGGGCAGTAGGACACAAATAACAGCATTTAGAAAACTCCTTTTTCCTCTTGCTGCATTGGATTGTTAGCTGACAACAACAAGGACACAAAGACCTGCAACCAGCTAGATTCCCACACCACACCCTTACAGTGCTGCTCTGCCACTATAACTACCGTGGCTGTCTCCTGTTGCATCCTGGGATTTGGAGTTTAAGGAGGGGGTTTAGAATTCTGAGGCAGAGAACCCTAAGGCCTCACTGAAATACAAACCCCAGAATGCAACAGAAGGCAGCCAGGGCAGTAGAAGTGGAATAGCAGCACGATAAGAGTGTTGTGCAGTAATGTGGAGGGACAGAAAGACCTGCATTTGAAAATACATACAAACCCTGGACTGCTAAAGCACCTATTTACTTTGCTGTTAAATTAATACTTAATATATCTTTGGTGGACTTGGGAGCTGACCAGCAACACTTTACCTGGCTCACTTGCATCAGCTGAGCTGACAAGATCAGGAAGGACTGAATTAACTGCATTTAACCATGTGTGTGAAGCTTCCCTCCAAAACCTCTGGGGTGCTAAAGCGGCTTTTCACTCTGCCATTACCTTAATTCTGAATCTCCGTTTGGTGGGCAATGTTTTACCAGGCTCACTTGCTGCCATTGAGGTGACAAGATCAACAAGAATTGAAATACCTGCAAAGCTTCCCCCCAAAACCCTGGAGGGCTAAAGTGCCTTTTCACTCTGCCGTTACATTAGTTCTAAATCTCTCTTTGGCGGCTTTGACAGCTAACCAGCAACACTTTACCAGGCTCACTTGCTGCAGTTGAGCTGACAAGATCAACAAGGACAGAAATACCTACATTCAAAAAATAGAGACAGTTACTGTTTCTCAGTCAACTTGAATAAAGTAATTTAGGTTTACATAATGGAGGATGCAGAACAGACATCCATGGCCAAAATGGTCCTTTTGCCAAATACTGCTTTCTTACATCTGCTGAGGTGCAGCTTTACCTACAGAGTACTCTTACTGTAATTACTTTACTGATACCTGAACCCACATGCTGTTTTAAAACACTGTTTATTGAAGAGAGATGTTAATTTAGATGTTAATAACCTATTAATAGGAGGTAGACCAGACTAAAATGAGGAGCTGTTTTTTTTTAAAACACAGTGTTTGCTTTTAAAACACAATGTTTGCTTTCAACTCAGTGTTTCGATAGTTAGACATGTATATGGTTCAAAGTTTGCTTCGAGAAGACTAATGTCAGAGCAAGATTATAGCAAAACCTAAAAACATTACTTATTTGAATACCTCTGTTTTGTGTTCTCTGTTGCAGGACAGTCAGACTTTTAATGGCTCATGTTTTATGGAATCCAACACTTCATGGTTTATGCATTATTATGAAAGTGCTTAGTAACAGAATTTCAATTGCTTTCTAATGCTTAGTTTTTGGGAGGCATAAATGCAGCTATATCAAATAATTTGCAAGCTTTTCCTGACTTTGGAGAGATAGTTTGTAATAATCACAATAAGAATACAAGTTGGATATAATACATGCTGAAATTTTCATGGGGTATCTGATGCATCAGAACAGTATGTTCTGGAAATCATTTGTCAGTTCCTCCATTTAGTTATATCTGATCCCTCTGGTCTGGTGTGACACATAGCATTGCATTTCATCACTGGACATTTCTAATGCTCACACAAAGAAGGAAATAAAATGAACTCTGTTACTGTACCACTCAAATTTCTGCATGATTTTTCCTTTTCAGGTGTGAATACTTTACACAGAGATCTATATAGCTGCATAAATGTAGAGAACAATGCTCTGTGTGTGTGTGTGTGTATGTGTGTGTGTGTGTGTGTGTGTGTGTGTGTGTGTGTGTGTGTGTGTATATATATATATATATACTCTGAAGTATATCCTGCTGAGTTTAGTGTTTTTACCAGTTAAGTGTGTGTAGGATTCCAGCCTAATATCTCTAGACAGAATACTATTTTTGGAACAACTTTGAAACAGGTCAGTGGAAATATGAAGACAGACTCATTTGAAACAGAAATACAAGTCTGGTGATAAATATAATCCGGTACAGAAATGGAATTACCTAGGCTTGACATTCAAATCACCCATCATTTCTGGTTAATCCAGTCACAGTTTAATTCAGAGAGATGTGTGCAGTTCTGTGTTCTTTACTGAAGCTGTTTGCTACAACAAATTACTGAAAAATCATTTTCCCCTTGAAATTACTTCTGTGAACAAGTGAGGAAAATAAATACCAAAACAAAGCAGGCATATTTATTTGAACTGGATTAGATTCATGAAAGTTTTAATGTTAGAAAGAATTAAATTGTTTGTAAATTAGTGTGGAATCTGATAACATGTATCTCAACTACAGTATAACTGGATATGTAAGAAATACATTGGGCCTTTGGGATCTGCTGGGGTTTGGTTCCATCAGGGCACCTCACCCACCATGGATACCAAAATCAATGGATGCTCAAGTCCCATTATCTACAGTGAAATGATGCCCCTTATATAAACTAGCAAAATCAAAGGTTTTTCTTTTTTGGAATTGATATATATTTTAAAATATTTTCAAGCCATGGCTGACTCAATCAGTGGATATGAAAGGCCAACTATATAATACTTTGTCCATGTCCTATAATCCTTCTGATTGCATTGTTGTTGCAGTCTTGCATCTCATTTTGTTTGTTGTTGTTAGCTGCCCTCAAGTTGACTTTGACTCATGCTGACCTTGTGGATGAGACATCTCCAAGATCCCCTGTCCTCTAATGATTTATGCCTTCTCAAGATGTGGCCAGATTACGACAGCCTCAATTTAATCATCTTGGCTTCCGGGGATATTCAGGCTTGATCTGTTGTAGGACCTAATTGTTTATCTTCTTGGCCTTCCATCACCTTTCTCATTGTCCAGCTTTCACGTCCATACATTGTAATGTGGAATACAGTGGCTTGGGCGTGGTACAGAGAGCAAGCAAGAGGCTGCCAGGAGCTGTCTCTCTTTGCTGCGTAGACGCGCCGCAGCAAGCCAATTGCCTATGATAGGTTCTCCTTAAGGTTGCTATGAGTCAGAAAAGACTTGAAGGCACACAACACACACACACGGGAACATTTTTCTTTACCTCATGTCTTTTCAGACCTTGCTGCAGTCCACTGATTTAAGCTATAAACTGAGGTTGAGGCAGAGGAAGAAGGAGAGGTTCCACTTTGGGGTTGCAGTTTTGTCACCTGAGTGCACTGATCTCTGGTGGTCTGCTTTTCTAGTGTAGGTTCAGGAGGCTGTGTGTGTGCATGTGTGAGTTTTATGGTTTGTTGCTGTGTGCCTTCAAGTCATTTCAAACCTTTGGAGATCTTAAGGGGTTTTCTTGGCAAGATTTGTTCAGAGGAGATTTGCCCTTGCCTTTCCCTGAGACTGAGAGGGTGAGTTGCCCAGTGGATTTCTATGGCTGAATCAGGATCTGAACCCTGCTCTCCAGAATCATGGTCTGACCACCAGGTCACACTGCTGTGGTGCTTTGCTTTTAACTGCCCTCCAGTTGATCTTGACCCATGGCAACCCTGTGGATGAGACATCTCCTTGTCCTCCCCTGTTCTGCTTAGGTCCTGCAAAGTGTTACCCGTGACCTCCTTAGCAGAGTCCATCCATCTGTCATGTGGCCTTCCTCTCTATTTTCCTCCACCTTTCTTAGCATAATCTCTCTCTCCCCCCCCCATCTTCTCATGATGTGTCCCAAGTACAGCAGTCATCTTGGCTTCCAGAGAGGTTTCCAGCTTGGTCTGCTCTAGGACCCATTTGTCAGTCCTTTTGGCTGCTGTCCATGGGATCCTCATCCCTCTTCTCCAGCATCTCATCTCACATGAATGGGTTTTCTTCCTGTCCAGCTCTGGCAACCATACATCGGGGAGAGGGTGCTGCTCACTTGAGGGCTCAGATGTCCACATCTTTGCATTTGAAGCCCTTTCCCAATTCTTTCATAGCCCTCCCCAGCCCTTGCGATGCAGCAGAAGCAGGGCCCAGGAAGGCATCCCCAGCCCTGAGCTGGAGGAGGAGGAGGCGTGGGGAGTGGGGCTGCCTCCCTGCCCCCTGGCTCTCGCCCTCGGATCCGGGAAAGAGGAGGAGGAGGGGGGGAGGGAGGCGGTGTGTCCAGGGCTGGCCGCGCCTCCTTCCCGCAGATCCTCCTCTCTTGGGCTGCAAGGAGGATCCAGCAGGAGGCGGTGTCAGTGTCCTGGGGGTGCGGAGCTGCCCTCTTGGGGGGCGCAGGGTGAGGGCCCTCTCTCCATCTTCCCCCGGGAGGGAGGGGGGTGTCTGCTGGGAGGGAGGGGGTCCTGGGTGGGGTCTGCTCCCCTGAGGAGGCCCTGGGCTGGGAGGCACCGATGCCTGGCTGGGTCCTTCCTTGCTCTCCCTGGCTGCTTGGAGGCTTGCATGGGATGGAGCTGGAGGGGCAGAGGCCTGTGGGGCTGGGAGCAGGGCTGGGGAGCAGGCTGTCCCTGGAGCTGCTGGGCCTGGGGTCGGGATGCCAGGCGCCCTCCTTTCCCAGGACCTGCCCTGCCTTCCATCCTTCTGCTCCGGAGCAGGGGGCAGGCGGGGGGGGGGGGGGCGGGGGGGGAAAGGGGGGAGATGGTTGATGAAGAGTTGGGGAGTGTCTTGGTGGAAAAGCATGGCCCTGGCCATCGCAGATTGAAAAGAGGCACTCTGTGGGAGTCTTGGAAGCATGGATGCAAACATGAAGAGGGAAGAGAGGAGGGCGCCGGTTGTCTTGACTTACCAGATTTGCCTGGGCAGCATGCTTCCCTTGGGCATCTCTCCTGAGGGCCACACGGGGTAGACTCTGGGGGTCCTAGGTCTTCTGTGGGGACTATTAATGTACATCCTTACTATTATGTGCCAGAGGAATTAATGTGTATGTTATATATAAAGATGGGCATGTATGCATGGCGTTCTTCTTTTATTAAAAAACCAATTAGAAGTAATCTACTTTGGCAATGAAGGCCTGCAGAATGCTACACAAGCCATGTTATTCTGTTTCAGAAAAGCTGTGGGCTAGACAGGCTTCCTTCCAGCTGATGGAACATAAAGGTGAACCTGGAACCTTCACTCCCTCCCAGTTAGCTGGAAAAATCGAAGGGGGACTGGTTTCCAAAAACATGCCAGTTTTTTTCTGAGATTATGATCTTGCTGCTTTTGTTTGATAGTCCCCTGTGTTTTGTTGTTCTACTTACTTTAGAAGCTTTATTTTCATTGAATTGAACTGAACCTGCCATGATTGGGGGAAGGGGAAGGAGCATGGAAGTGCAAAACAGCCCATTAATCCAGTTTTGGGTGTGTCTAAACTCATTAATCCTATTCTTAACTCAGCATAGGATCAAGCTGCTAATGAGCAGTTTGCCTTGCTCATTTCTTAATGTATAGGGATGCTGCCACAGTGAAGAAGGTTGTGTCGATCCTTTCCTCCCCCACCACCTGAATGCAATGAATAATTCATACCAGGCTCTGGAGGCCATAAAGTATGGATCTCATAACATATGGTGTCAGTACTTTGAACTTGAACAATGCACAGCTGAGCTTTAAAAAAAAAAGGGGGGACCACAAGCATAATGTCTCCCATTTTTTCCACCTGGTATTCCTCACACATAATCTCCCTTTGTGGGAGGGGAGGTCATTTTTCTCCTACGTTTGTTAATTCTTTCCTGCATCTTCACTTCTGTGTTTAAATGGCAAGCCAACTGAAGCATTTCAGTGCAATTGTTCCATATCCTGCTGATTTTATTCCAGTGATGTGTGTCTCACCGTCAAATGGTCTTTAGGCCACATACACATTCCCATGGAATGTCCATAGGGAACAAATACATGGATAAAAATATATTTCACAATGAATGTCTTGGTAGAAACTAGGTACTAAGAATCAAAATGGGTCTGCTTGCAAATTTAAGTGAAAGTATATGCTTCATATGTTTAAAGAAACGGCTTCTAAGGAAGCTATTTTCTTTATTTTGTTTCCAACCTCTTCTCCCAAAACTGGTGCTCAAAGTGGTTTACAAGACTAAAAACATATGGGGATAAAAGCACAAAGATAAAATTAAAAGACAAGTAAGTTACATTAAAAGGCTGTTGATTAACAAAATTTAAAAGCAATGTGAAGTGGAAGGCTTTCCTGGCCAGCATCCATAGTTTTTTATGGGGTTTTCGGGCTCTGTGGCCATGTTCTAGCAGAGTTTCTTCTGGACGTTTCGCCAGCATCTGTGGCTGGCATCTTCAGAGGTCTTTGAAGATGCCAGCCACAGATGCTGGTAAAACATCAGGAAGAAACTCTGCTAGAACATGGCCACAGAGCCCGAAACCCCCCCATAAAAACTAATTTTAAAAATGCATCACTAAAGTACAGGGCCTACCTGTTAAAAGCCCTTTCCTCTCCCAGTCAGTTGTCAAAAGTGTACCTGAGTGAAAAAGTATTTTATATCCAGTGGCAGGATGGGGATGGATGGGTAGTTTAGGGAATTCTATAAACTGGCAGAGAAGTCTTCCTAAATTTTTATTATTTAAGAAGTCTTAATACACATCCAGATTATTTCTTAGGCCAATGTAAAAGTAAAAAAACAACTGAGAGCAAATTTTGAAGATCAGATCTCTTTTATCATTTCTCCACCAGAAAGCATATGAGTAAAGATGGAGGAGAAGATTATCTACATCCTTCTGGGCAATATATCTAAAAGTGTAGGTTATCTACATGGTCCTAGGTTGGAATGTGAGAGAGCGAGGGGGGGGGGTCTGCTACAGAATTTCAAATAAATCTCTTAGCGTGGAATCTAATGGCTTTATTTTTCACCTGGGTTGACCCCCCCAGAAATGTTATGAAACCAGGTATTAGTCAATTTGTGAAAATATGATATGTGACTATAAACTCAGAATTGTCTATTTTGGTTTGTTGTTGACTGCCTTCAAGACAACTTTGACTCATGTCCTCAACATCTCAGGTCCTGCAGGCTCAGGGCCATGGTCTCCTTGATTGAGTCTATCAATTTTGATATGCAGTTTCCTCTTTATACTGCCCTTCACCTTTCCTAGTATTCTTATTTTTTCTCGTGAGTCATGCCTTCTCATGATGTGGCCAAATATGGCAGCCTCAGTTTAGTCATCTTACTTTCCAGTGACAGTTCAGGACTGATCTGGGATTCATATCTTTGTCTTTTGGGCCATCTGTGGTAATCTTAGGCCCCATATAGACAGGCCAAAATAAAGGTGCTTTGGGTTACTGTTTAAATGCTGCATGCATCCTAAGAGTCCGGAAGTCACGACAAAGCAGCACTCCAGTCTTAGGACTGGAGAGCAGCTTTGGTGCAGCTTCTGGCCTCTTAAGATGCATGTGTCACTTAAACAGCATCCCTCCAAAGTGACTCGAAGCAGCTTTATTTTGGCCTGTCTGTACAGGCCCTTAATTCTCTTATCCAGCACCACATCTCAAATGAGTTTATTTTCTTTCTCCTTTCCTTACTGTCCAACTCTGACATTCAGTATGATGGCTTAGACAATCCTAACTTTAGTGTCAGTTTTATATCTGTGCATTTAAAGATCTTGTTTAATTCTTTCATAGCTGCCCTTCCCTGTCCTAGTCTTCTTTTGCTTTTTTGACTGCAATCCCTATTTTGATCCAAGATATGGGAAATCTTTAACTATTTCAATTTCCTCATCATCTAGCTTAAATTTATTTAAACCCTCCGTGGTCATTATTTTTGTTTTCTTAGTGTTCAGCATTAAGTTTGCTCTAACACTTTCCTCTTTGACTTTCTTCAGTAATTGTTTCAAGTCATTGCTGTAGTATGGTGTCATTTGCCTATTTTAGACTGTTGATATTCCTCTCACTGATCTTTAGTCATCCTTCTTCCAAGCCTAAATCTGCTCTGAAGATGTTTTCTGCATATAAACTGAACAAATAGGGTGATAGAATGCAGTTTTGTATGACTCTCTTTCTGGTTCGGAGCTGTTCTGTTTTTTTTATTTTGTCCTAACTGTAGCCTCCTGTCCTGAGTACAGGTTATGCATTAGGACAGTCAAACATAATGGTACACCCATTTCTTTAAGAACAATACATAGTTTTTTGTGATCTATGTAGTCAAAGGCTTTGCTGTAGTCTATAAATCAAATACTGATTTTCTTCTGGAATTCCCGGGTGAACTCCATTATCCATCATATGTTTGCAATGTGATCTCTAGTGCCTCTTCCTTTCCTGAACCCAGATTGCACCTCTGAAATTTCTGCTTTGGTACAGTGGGGCAATTCTTAGTGGAGAAGCTGATGAAGGACAAGCTGACTGTTCCACAGGCATAAGAGAAGTGCTTTTGGGCCAGCTGTAAAGAAAGTGTTGGAAATAAGTAATATTACAGAGAAGAAGGGGGGGAAATGGGGTATAAGCATCAATAAGTTTTGCAAACTAACATGACACGCTCATGCTGAAAGTGATGTTGAATTGTGCATACTGAACAAGATTACTGTGATTGATATGGTAAAAGGAAAAGGAGGCAGTAACATTTTTTTTATTTAAGTGTCATTGAAAAAAATCAGCAAAGGAGAGGTGCAAAAGTAGAAGAGGACTTCTGTTGGAACAGAAAATGTGGCTTCATTTTTAGCATAGCACGGGCTGTTGTGTATCATGTGGGTTTGCAATACCAGTGAGACCTCTGTGTTATAGGAAGAGACACTAATTTCCAGAACTGCACCTCTAAACATACAGCTGGATTAAAACTGTGACTATTGATTAGAATTTGATTTATATGCCATAGGGATACACAGATTATTAGACAGGAAGTCAAAGCAAGAAGCTATTTAGGCTGAAGGAGTGGTGCTGGGCACTTTGGGAAACCATAGGTCATGCATAGGTAGAGGAAGAGATGTCAGTGGTATGCAAAGCTTGGAGTTAAATTTTGCCTCTGGTAAAGTTGTAAGTTTACCTAAAGACAGACACCACCACACACACCACTTTCCTGGACATCTTGTTCAGTGTGATGTTCTAGGGCAGTTGGAAAGATGTTTTCTCTTGTCACTTCCTGCCAAATGTAAATGTGTGATGGTAGCAGTTAGGAAGCTGGTTAGAGGGATCATTAGAACACGAATCAAGAATTATCTTGGCCCTTGAATATGAATGGAAGAGTGTTCTGGAATTAAGGTCAACATGAGAGTGCATGTGTGAGAGGAGTTCAAATTAATATTTCAGACTGGGTATTTAGAAAATTTTCTTTGAATGTGAGATGTGGTGGCAGGGAAGATTGTCAGGTTGATTGTCTGTTGAGTCCTAACAGCTGCACACCACCTAAGACAGTGGTTCTCAACCTTTCTAATACCGCAACCCATTAATACAGTTCCTCATGTTGTGGTGACCCCCCCAACATAAAATTACAGTGAAATATACTGTACGTGTTTTCCGATGGTCTTAGGTGACCCCTGTGAAGGGGTTGTTCAACTTCCAAAGGGGTCGCGACCCACAAGTTGAGAACTGCTGACCTAAGACGTTTTATGAAATAACACCTTAAAAGAAAAGTGGAACCCTCGGTTTATTTTCCTGATCAGCTTTGCAAATCAACTTGCAAAGGGATCTTGTAACATCTTTAAGCTTTGCAAATGTATGCATGTGAATTTTGCAGCTGAACATATTGTCCCCATTCAGACTGCCAAAATAAAGCTGCTTCGGGACACGTTGGAGGTATGCTATTTAAATGATGCATGCATCCTAAGAGTCCGGAAGCTGTGCCAAAGCTGCGCACCAGTCCTTAGGACTAGATCATGGCTTTAATGCAGCTTCCAGACTCTTAGGATGCATGCATCATTTAAACAGCATACCTCCAAAGTGACCCAAAGCAGCTTTATTTTGGCCTGTCTGTATGGGGCCATTGAGTTGTTGGTTAATCTTTCTACCTACATGGACTCCTTCCAAACAAATGTGTCAGTTGAGTAACTTCATGGGATCTGTCAGAGAACCCTTGTGGGGGATGGCTGTAACTCGATAGACCTGTTGTGCACTCCCATTGCCCTGGATTAATAGAATGGTTGATTTAGAAGGCCTCCTAACTGCTGTTCCAGCCTTGCATGGTAGAGAAATTATGATGGAAAAATTACCGCATGGAAGCTTGGTCACTGGTTGCTGACCTACTGACCCGGAAAGCTCAATACCAAGTATCTAAATATCCAAGGAACCCTAGCAGTCCATACAATACAGTTTGAAAACCACTGCACTGTGTGGGCTGAGGAAGGCATGCTAGGTATGCAGAAGTTATGGTGGCCTTGCATGAGCTAGGTAATAGGGAATTGAATTGAGAAGTTCACTGTTGGTTCTGTTGAATAAGAGTAGAAATCTGACTTGAAGAGGAAGTTTGCTTAGCAGAACAAAACCTAGTGAATAATTTCCTTAAGATAGGCCTCAGTGAGGTAAGGACTTGCTCATTTCCTTGAGTCATTTGTTTGTGCAAGATTCTGGTCTGTGAGGTGCATGTTTACTGTTGGTGGTAATCCTGTGGCTTGTGTGAATAGGTTCCATTTCCCCCCATAAGTGGCTGAGAAGCACATGTGAGAAATAGGACTCCCTGCACCTCTTTGGGATTATTCTTCCCAGGGACATTGTGTGCTTGTGCCATGAATTCCAGGGTGACATTCTGGAGTGTAGTTATCACTTGATCCAAAGTATTATGGAAAGTTCAGAGGCTTTTCTTGTATGTCCCAGAGGACTCCTATCTCCTGTACAAGATAATCTTTCAGTGACAGGCTCACACTATTTTATCCTCTTGAAGTTTTGGCAGGTATTTATTGGAATTTATGTTTGTAATTTTACTTCACTGATAATCGTTTTGTTGACTCTTTTATATATTTGCTGTTTTATATGATGTGAATTTTACGTTTTCGATGAGAACAAAGAGATACTTCAAAGATGTGGTGGAAAGGAAGGTTATAGATGTTTTAAATAAAGAATGTTGTAAGTTCTTTGTTTTTCAAAAAGCTTTCAGTATTAGGGGAAACATTCTCTGCTTTTGTTGCAATGACAGGAAAAATGTAAAGCCTTCGTGTGTAGCGCACACAAGTATACTACTTATCCTGCCCAGCTGACAGGGAGACCCAGCGTGCCTGTTGTACTTGTTTGTTAATACTGGACCTGTTCTACCTACAGCATGTCTTCTAGTAAATCGGTATCAGCCACAGCTCACCCTTCAAAACTTGCCTTTCTTTTCTTTTACTGTTGCTAGGACCTCTCCACTTCTATGATGATTTCTGTTGTATACCCATTTTTGTTGATTAGTTATGTTTGTATCCCACATTTCCTTCAGAGCCTAAGATGAGTATTTCTCTTTCTCTCCTTCTCCACTTTGTATAACAGCAACCCTCTAAGGTAGATCAGGTGGAGAAAAGGAAGAATAACTGGTCCAGCTTCACTTAGCGAGCCTGTTACTCCTAAATCCATGACTATGCACATTGGTTTATTAACAGTAGAGTCCAGACCCTTTTGTTATAATTGGGGAAACTCTGAAGTAAATCAGTTTGAAGCATTAAGTTTTGATGTGATGTGCTATCAAGTGTTTATAATGTGTGCCTGTGCGTTGTCTTCATAACACTTTCTGTCTTTGCTATGTTGTTTTGTTTTTAATTTGGGGGTGGTGCTGGTGCTGGGAGAGGCTACATGTTCTTAACTGCATTTTCCCCTCTTCCCTACTCCAGCTCAATTGTGTTACTTGCCTATACATTTTTAGTTCAGACTTTGCATGACTCTCCAGTGCTTTGCTGAAAAGCTGTAGCTTCTTTGTGTACCTTGAAAATATTACCGGATCCTTGCAGCTGTGCCAAGCCTTCCATAAAAAAGGCAGTGCTTTGAGCCAAACCTTTACCAAAAGCCATTTGTCTTTAACTCGTCTTGATAACAGAGGGAAATGTACAGTTAGAACAAGTGTGGGTTTTTAGGAGAAACTCTGCCAACAGGATCTGGCCCTCTAGCCATTTGTTCAGAGGTGAAGGGCCAGAAAGAAAGAGAGAAAGAGAGAAAGGCCAGCTGTTTGTACTAAGGCACTTTTGTGTTGTTGATGATGATGATGATGAGGAGGAGGCAGCAACCACCAGCAGATTAGGGAAGCCCTCTGTCTGCCTGCCTCTTAGGTTCTGTGCTGACCAAGCAATCTTGTGCATTGTCCATATAAACATCTCTGAAGCACTTTGGTGTTTGCAAAACACCTGTTCAGTGGCACTAATCACTGTGTGATGAAGGAAAGAAACAGAATTTGAGTAACTTTTTAAAAAATAAAGTACTGTATGATTACAGTAGTTTATAGAAAGAAGGAAGAAAGGGTGATGGTCAACTATCAGTGGTCACCAGTGGCCTCTCTAGGAGGGTGTAGTGATGTGACCCAAATTAGGTAACACTCTAGAAGGAGCGTGACACCTGGTCAGGCTCTCCTTCCTGTGCTCCCAGCATGCGCCATTCCTGTATCTTCTACCATCCCTGTGCTCCCTGCACACACTCCTACCCCTGTGCTGTTCCTGCATGTGCTCCCACCTTCCTGTTCCCTCCTTGCACTTCCCCACATGCACTCCCACTCCACCATGCCGTCCCTGCACTCCCACCCCCATGTGTGCTCCCCCCATGCTGTCCACACGCAACCCATGCCATCCTGTCCTTTTTCTCATCAGGAAAAGGATGGGGCAATATGGGGTGAGGGAGCGCGTGCTACCCTCAAAAGCTCCAGCCCCCGCACTGGGTGACACTTGGTGCAGGGATGCCACTGGTGGGCACCATGGAGAACCAGCAGTTTCCATGTTGTAAGGTTTTCTTTTATTTAAGAGTTACATCCATACCTTACCTTTCTTCAAAGGGGCACTAGGGTTTCCTGCACAATGTATCCATAAGAGTCTGTTTTAATTGCTGTATTATGTGTCTCAAAGGGACAAACATTTGCTGTTATGTTATGTAAACACAGACCATATATTAGCTATGATAATGGGATGGTGTATGCATTACTCATGAATACCTGGTCAGTCTAAATGAATTCAAGACTCCAGGATCAGATAAACTACTTCAAGGGTATAAAAAACTGGCAAATATAATCTCAGAGCCACTGTTAATAACCTTTGAGAACTTCAGGAGAACAGGAGAAGTCCCAGCAGACTGGAGGAGGACAAATCTCCTTATATCCGAAAATGCTAGTAAAATGTGAGCTAGACAATGCAATTGTTAGGTAGGTTTGTAATTGGTTGACTGTCTGAACCCAAAGGGTACTTAACAATGGCTCCTCTTCATCCTGGAAAGAAGTGACCAGTGGGGTACCACAGGGTCCTGTCCTGGGCCCAGTGCCATTCAATATCTTTATCAATGACTGGATGAAGAAATAGAGGGCATGCTTATGAAATTTGCAGATGAGGAATGGTAGCTAATACCCCAGAGGACAGGATCAAAATTCAAAATGATCTTAATGGATAATAATAATAATAATAATAATCTTGTGCATTGTCCATATAAACATCTCTGAAGCATAATAATAATAATAATAATAATAATAATAATAATAATAATTATTATTATTTCTATACCGCTATTCCAAAGATCACAGCGGTGTACAACAAGTTGAGCCCAAATTAACAAAATGAAATTTCAACAGGATGACATGCAAAGTAGTACACTTAGAGAGAAAAAACGAAATGCAAGATATAGGGTGGGGGACACCTGGCTTTACAAGTAGTACATTTAACAGGGATCTAGGAGTGCTAATATACCACAAGTTAAACATGAGTCATTTGTGTGACGTGGCAGCTAAAAAAAGTTAATGCGATTGTAGGCTGCATCAATAGAACTATGGTGTCCGTATCAAGGGAAGTAATAATATCACTCTATTCTGCTTTGGTCAGACCTCACCTGGAATAGTCTGTCCAGTTCTGGGCTAGTTGTTGTTGTTAACTGCCCTTGAGTTGCCCCTGACTCATGGCAGCCCTGTGTATAAGACACCTCCAAGACCCCCTATCCACTGCTCTCCTTAGGTCCTGCAAACTGAGGCCTGTGGCCTCCCTAATTAAATCCATTCAAGTGGCAGCCGGTCTGTCTATCTTTCTGCTACCAGTGGGGTACCACAGGGTCCTGTCCTGGGCCCAGTGCCTGGGCCCACTCCACTTTTTCTACCATTGTTGTCTTTTCTAGTGCGTCTTGCCTTCTCATGATATGGAGAAAACACGAGTCTCGGGTTCATCATCTTGGCTTCCAGGGACGGTCGAGGCTTGATTTGTTTGTCATTCTGGCTGTCCATGCTATTCTCAGCACTCCTCTCCAGCACGACATCTCAAAAGAGTTGACTTTATTCCTGTCTGCCTTCTTGATTGTCCAACTCTCACATCCGTACATAGTGATGAGGAATACAGTGATTTGGATGATTCTAACTGTATTGCTGAATTATATTTCTTTAAACTTTAGGATCTCATCTAGTTCTTTTATATCTGTGCTTCCCCATTCCTAGTCTTCTACTGATTTCTTGGCTGCAGTTTCCATTCTGATCAATATTTGATCCAAGGTATGGGAACTCTTTTACTATTCTGATTTCCTCATTACCTAGATCAGGCCTGCACAACTTGGCCATAGGTAGGGACCAAAATCAAAATAGGCTAAACTTTTAGGGCCACAGATGGCTTTTAATTAAATATTTATTAATTAGCAATAATTAATAATAGTAATCTGAATTAATATTAATTCCGTCCTCCTCCTCCTCCTCTGCCCACCCCTCTCCTCAGGAGAAAATCAAGTGGCAGAGGAGTCTTGTCTTTCCTTCTCCTTCTCTGCTCTGACCTCTCCTTGGGAGAAGGCCAAGCAATGGAGGAGCCTTGAGGGGTGAATGTTTGCCCCTCTTCCTCCTCCTCCACCACTTGACCTTCTCAGGAGAAAGCCAAGTGGAGAAGGAACCTTGTAGGTGAGTGCTTGCTCCTCCTCCTCCTCCAACCCTCCTTTTCCTTGGGACAAAGCTGAGCAGCGAAGGAGCCTTGCAGGGCAGTGTTCGTCCATCTTCATCCTCCTCCACCACCCAGCCTTCTCCTTGGGAAAAAGCAGGGCGGTGGAGAAGACTTGCAGGCAAGTGTTTGCTCATCCTCTTCCTCTACCCAGCCTTCTCCTTGGGAGAAAGCTGAGCAGCAGAGGAGACTTGCAGGGTGAGTGTTCACTCATTTTCTTCCTCCACTGCCCTGCCTTCTCCTCATGAGAAAATGGGGTGGTGGAGGAGCCTTGCAGGTCAAGCATTTGCCTGTCCTCCTATTCCTCTACCTGGCCTTCTCTTTTGGAACAGCCAGGCAGTGGAGGACCCTTGAAGTTGTTCCACATCCTTGCAGGCCACCTGAAAACCTTTGGTGGCCCACATGTAGCCCCCAGGCTGTATGTTGTGCAGGCCTGATCTAGACTGAAGTTATGTAGATCCTCCATGGTCATTATGTTTTCTTTATGTTCAGCAGTAAGCCTGCCTTTGCACTTTCTTCTTTGACCTTTCTTAGAAATTGTTCCAAGTCTATTATGTTTTCTGCTAGTATTATGGTATCTGAATATCTTAGATTGTTGATGTTCCTTCCTCTAATCTTCATTCTTCTTTCTTCTGAGTCTAAACCTGCTTTTCATATGATATTTTCTGCATATAAGTTAAACAAATAGGGTGATAATATGCAGCTTTGCCTTATCCTTTTTCCAACTGGGAACCATTCTGTTTCTTGATATTCAGTTCTAACAGTAACCTGTTGTCCTAAGCACAGATTTCTCATCAGGTCTATCAAGTGTAGTGACACTCCTATTTTTAAAAGAGCATTCTATAGCTTTTGTGATCTATGCAGTCAGGCAACTTTGATAATTATAAAGCACATGCTGATCTTCTGGAATTCTTTGGTACATTCCATTAACCATTGTATGTTTTTAATGTGGTTCCTATTGCCACTCCCTTTCCTGAACCCCACTTTCACCTCTGGAATTGCTCTCTCCATGTATGATTGGCGTCTATGTTGCAGACTTTTGAGCATCATTTTGCTTGCATGGGAAATTAGTGCTATGGTCCTATTGATACTATAGTCTTTTGTGACTCCTTTTTTTGAGGATAGAAAAGTATATGGAGCATTTCCAGTCTGTTGGCTATTGTTTTGTTTCCAATATTTGTTGAACTATTTTACTCAACACTTTGATTGATTCTGTCTGTGTGGATTATAGTAGCAGTTCAATTGGAGTATTCATCCAAGTGCCAGTTATGGGCACCACAGTTCAGGAAGATTGTTGACAAGCTGGAGAATGATGTCTTAATGAGGTTGACCAAATTGGTGAAAGGTCTGGAAACCAAGGCCTATGTGGAGTGACTTAGGGAGCTGTGATGTTTAGCTTGGAGAAGAGAAGGCCAAGAGGTGATATGATCACCCTATTTAAATATTTGGAAGGATGTCATACTGAAGATGGAGCAAGTTTGTTTTCTGCAGCTCCAGGGAATAGGACCTGGAGCAATTGATACAGACTACAGGAAAAGAGATTCCACCTAGGGTTGCCATAAGTCAGGACCTCCAAACCGAGACAAATGTAGGGCAACAATTTCAAATGTAGGACACGTTTTTTAAAAAATGGAGGACATGCAAAAAATTGAGGTTTTTTTAAAAAAAATCTTAATATAAATGCATGTTTTTTAGGCATGATCAAAATGGAGGACATTTTGGCATTATTCCTAGACAGATGGCAGAAATGGACTTGCCCTCGGGTTCAACTGTACTTCTCAGAAGTGTGTACTTGGGCAAGGGACTGTGGTTTTTCTTCACTGCGCATGAGTTTGTAAAAATCACAGCAAGTTACATTAGCCGTGCCTCAGAGGCTTGTTGATATCAATATCACCATCATCATCATCATCATCATCATCATCATCATCATCATCATCATCATCATCATCACTATAATTGTCCAGGAAAGGCAGACTAGTTAGCATTCAAAGCGCCATAAATACACAAAAAATGCACTTGCATATATTTAATAATAAAAAATAATTAAAAAAACAAGGCAGGGGTGTATATATTTAATAATAAAAATTAATGTAATAAAATAAAAAACAAGCAATAATAAAAATTAATGAAATAAAATAAAACAAGCAATAATAAAAATTAATGAAATAAAATAAAACAAGCAATAATAAAAAATTAATGAAATAAAGACAAGCAATAATAAAAATTAATAAAATAAAATAAAACAAGCAATAATAAAAATTAATGAAATAAAATAAAACAAGCAATAATAAAAATTAATGAAATAAAAAAAACAAGCAATATAAAAAGTAATGAAAAATAAAAACACAAGTAATAAAAATTAATGAAATAAAATAAACAAGCAATATAAAAATTAATGAAATAAAATAAAATAAAAACAAGCAATAATAAAAATTAATGAAATAAAATAAAAACAAGCAATAATAAAAATTAATGAAATAAAATAAAACAAGCAATAATAAAAATTAATGAAATAAAACAAGCAATAATAAAAATTAATGAAATAAAACAAGCAATAATAAAATTAATGAAATAAAACAAGCAATAATAAAAATTAATGAAATAAAACAAGCAATAGTAAAAATTAATAAAATAAGTATTTTATATTTTTAAAAATAATTAAAAAACCCCCAAAAACCAAGGCAGACCTAATGGCCACTGACTCAGCTTTCCTCCAACTCCTCCTCCTCTGCCCCAATTCTGCCCTTCAAGGCACCCTTCCTCCTCCTCCTTCTCCTCAAGGCTATGGAATCCTGGGAACTGTAGCTCTGTGGACCATTGAGCCTCCTTTTGTCAAGAGAGCTCTGGTGCCACAAGAAACTACACTTCCCAGAATCCTATAGCACTGAGCCATGGATGTTTAAGGGGGGAGTCAAACTATTTCTGCAGCCTTTGCTACCCCAAAGCCCTTCCTATTTACAAGCAAGTCAAAATCTCTTCCTTCCAAGCCATTGAAAACCAACCCAAGGGGAGGGCTGATTGCTTCTTTCTCATTGGTCAGCTTCGGGAGAAATTTGCATATTCCAAGTAAAGGTGTTTAGGGCCTCAAAAACGACCCTGTGATAAAGAATTACAAGAATACTGACGCGGTATACATTTAAAAGATGAGGCATTTAGACTCCCAGTGAAACAGGAACCATTGATGGCCTTTTTTCCCCTCAGTGTAACCTGGAAAGTAAGGCCTTTTGCAAGACATATATACCAAGTGGGCTGGCAATAGCTGAAGTGGGCTGGCTGTCCTGAAGACCTGCTCTCTAGGCTGAGCCAGGCAGGGAGGCAGGGAGGGTGGCACACAGCCATGGGGAGGGGTGGAGCTGCCTCCAAGGCCTTGCTGGGGGGGGGGGAGTCCCAGGGGCGGGGCCAAACCGGGGCGGGACCATGTGGCCCCGCCCCAAACTGGGAAAGTCCCGCCCCCAGGCGGGATATGGCAACCCTAATTCCACCTCAACATTAGGAATAACTTCCTGACAGTAAGAGCTGTTCAACAGTGGAACACACACCTTCCTCAGAGAGTGGTTGAGTCTCCTTCTTTGGAGGTTTTTCAGCAGAGGCTGGATGGCCATTTGTCAGGGGTACTTTGTGTATTCCTGCATGGCAGAATGGGGTTGGACTGGATGGCCCTTGTGGTCTCTCTCAACTATAGGATTCTATGATTACAAAAGTCCCATAGGATGAACTGTAGAACTGACAGTAATTGCACTCTGCCAGATGACATGTACATATGTTGTGCGTAACAATGGCCATGCATGCTGGGGAATTCTGGGAGTTGTAATTAAAAAAAGCACATTTCCAAGTTCTGTATAGCAAGTTAGGATACTGTTGTGCCTACTTTGGTATTGTTTTTACCTAGGAGATGGGCAACTGCAGCCCTCCAGATGCTTTTTTCCTATAACTCTTGTCAATCTTAGCCAGCATAGCCAGTAGTAAGGCATTATGGGATAGTGTGTAGGACAAAAACTTTCTGGAAGGCCACAGTTCCCAACCCCCGTGGCTTTCCAGAGATTTGGACATAAGTCTTTTTTTTTCTTTTCAGGTGTAACTAGAGCTGCTATCTAAGACCTTCTACAGGCAAAGTATGTGCTCTAACACTAAGCATTAAACTGGATGCTTGGAGACAATGCACACTTTCCTTACAAGTCTCCTGAGTCCTTTGCCCTCTTAATGCTCTTCTGAAGTTCCCTTCCCTGGACCTTTGGGCCAAATTACTTAGCCTCCCCAACCCTGAAAAAAGTGGGAGCTGCTCAAAAGGCCTTTTAAAGAAACAGACTATGCATTTATTAAACAAAAAATTTTATGACATCAAAAAAATAACAAGAGGGTTGAATTTAGTAGGGAAATTATGTATCCTCAGAAACTTCTGAAGTGCAGTTTCATTTTGGGAGATTCAGATTGTTTGAGCTGGTGGGAGGGAGCTGAGGTGGGGTGTCACTTACAGCCCACAGCCCATGCATCTCCAACTTGCATTAAAATATATTATTGATATCCTAGACAAGCTCTGATTATCCAGGGGATTGGGGCATTGTAACTCCCAAGACACTGATTCACATTGAGGAACAATCTCATTGGAGCTGGAGCACAAGCACAAAATGGGATTAGCTGGCCTGTTCTTTTTATATCCTCATGTGCCCCTTCTATCTGCACCTTAGGGAAAACCTTCAGCTGCTGTTTTGTTTCTCAGCTCAGCAAAAGGTAATGATAGCTGATGGCTGGCTTTCATTGCATAAGAAGGTCAAAGCTGATACCTCCTCCCATCCCCTGAGAAAATAACTGAGAAACGTGTGTGCGTGTCTGGCCTGGCCAGATGTTCTTTGCCCCCACCTCTCTCTTCTGGGGGAAATGCTTCCCTTGCATTTCTCATATGAACGCACCTGACTTGGTATCAGAATTGCAGATCTCACTTTGGAAGCGTGAGCATCTCAGTCAGCTGAGGTGATGGTGAGAGCTATGCATGGTTTAGAAATCTGCAGCCTGGGGCCTTTTAACGCTGGACAAGGCCTAGCACTAGTATTCCGCTTTAACTGCCATGGCTGCATCCTGTGGACATCTGGGTTTTGTATTGGGGGGGGGCAATGAGGAGCATTTAGAATTCTCAGCCAAGGAGCTCCTCTAGGGTCCCAACAGTATGCTGGAAAGAGAGTAAAGCTTGAGAAGATGTCTCATGAAACCAGCCCAGGCTTGTATGGCTCAATATTAGCTGTGTTCAGAATGTTTGGAATTTTACTCCTTTGTGAATAGCTGGGATATCATGATGTGCTTTCTCACAACTGAAATCTTGCAGATTGTCCTCAGACTTGTGAAGTTTAATATTTTGTTTCTTCATATGAGCAGTAGAATGAGATCTTGTGGCACTAGATGTATGATATAGATGGAACAGGCATGAGATCAGGGGTGTGACATCTTCTTCAACAGGTCTGTAGCAATGTTTCCCCCCATCCACCTCAAAGCAATCTTTTCTATTATTTTATTTTACACTAGAAGTAATAATAATAATAATAATAATAATAATAATAATAATAATAATAATAAAAACTCCTGGTCTGGAAAAACTGTTCCACCCTACCCCAACCAGAATTTACTGTGAGCATCAGTTCTCCTTTTTGATCAAACTTTTTATTGCTTAAAAGAAGAGGGTATTCTGATTAGGGGTCACATACAAATCTGCAAGAACTCTAAGATCTTCAGAGGAAGTCTTTATCTCGGTCTCACCACCATCATAGGATCATTTGGTAAGGATGCAAGAGAAAGCCTTCTCAGTTAGTGGTTGCTCCCACATTCTGGAACTCCCTTCTGCAAAGAGTTTAGGGTGGCTTTGCTTTCCTTTCACCAAAAGGCAAAAAGTTTTCTGTATTAGCAGGCTTTTACCATGCAACTGCGTCAGGGAGGCTTTTTTTTTTTTATCGGAGTGTGTTTGGAGAGGGACAAGCAGGCAACAAGGCATGAGTTGGCCTTATCTCCCAGTACAGTATTTCTTTTCCACCTGCATCCTGGTTGCCATGTTAAGGCCAGGAAGCATGTGTTTCTTTGCAGGGAGTGCCTTGGCTAGTATCTCCAGGTGTTACAGCTGTGCTGCTAGTGAACCAGGACAGGTTAGACTGACCCTGCAAACAAAGAGTGTTTAACATAAAGGAACTGCTTTGTGTTTTGGGGAAGCCTGAAAGAGGAAGCAGCTTTCCCGTTCACTTGTTTTTCTGGTGGAACAGGAGCCGTTTCATATCAGATGATGGTGATGGCAGGAATGTGTTGCGGCTGTTCGAGCCTATTTTCAAGAGGAGTCAAAGGCTATGTTTACAAAGGCGTGTTGTTGCTGTGCTGTGGAGGGAACAATAGGCATGGCAGATTCCCAGATTATATCCCACTGCCAAACACTTGAAGAAAGTCTGTTTTCTGCACTATTTGAAATCTTTTCCCAACACTGTTCTATAGCCAACCAAGGGAAATAAACCAATAGTTGCACAAATGTTTATTGACAGTATCTAGCATATTTTTGAGCCAAAATGGACTCTTCAATGGGAATACTTTTCACAGAGAGAGCTTCTGTTCCAGAACACGATTTAAGTTTCTTGTATAAATCCCTTCTGTTTCTATACATTGCATTTGTTGGAGTTTTGTGTCATCTCTGTATTTTTCCTAGGATGTTAAATTTCTGTGTAATACTGAAGACAACATGTCTAGTGATAAAAGTAACAACAAAGATCTGTGGCTAAAGCTGTGAATTTAAAAACAAATGCATTTTCAGTTACTGCCTGCAAATTCAGTGTTGCTGTTTCCAGATTTCTGTTCTGTTGTAGGAAGACTAATAAATCTATGACGGTGGAAGGTGTAATAGGATTGTTAAGGGATATGTTTTTATGAGGCAGAGTTCATCTTGTCATATTTTTGACTGATTGTCTAAAGTAGATAGGTGTATAGGAGGAAGAAAGGGTACTTGTGAATAATGTAAACTTTCTGTTTTTCATCATTGTTTTGAATATCACAGTTTCTTCTGGATGAAACATGCCTTTCTGTTGGTCCTATTTGTCTTGTTCGTTGTGACACTTTCCCCTTTCTTTTCCGCCAGGCAAAAATGTGCAATTTGAATTAGGTGCTTGGCTGAAGTAAACAGAGAATGGAAATACTTCCTTGGCAATGTCTCTGGGAAGACTCCTCCGACGTGCTTCTTCGAAAGCTTCTGACCTCCTGACCTTAAATGCTAGCAGCAGTGGAGGCTCACCTTCTATCTTGGATGGGGAGATCATCTACTCCAAGAACAATGTTTGTGTTCATCCACCTGAGATGCTGCAAGGCATCGCAGAACATCACCCAGGTGAGGATAGGAGCAGAGGTCTAAAAATCTCTGCAATCACATGCCATATGGTCACATTCTATGCACAGCATAGGTTAATACTAATACTGCATTTCTTGGCTTCTGTTGATCATTATATACAAGGGTCAGCTGGAAGTGACGAAGTTTATCTAGCTGGGCAAGAGTAAGTTGGTGCATCAGAGCAATATGACTTTAAGTTCTCCCTCCTCTAGACTTCTTACCTGTCAGCTGTATATATAGAGTCCAGTTTCAAAGTTACTGTGCAAATTCTATGTGGTATTTTCCCCTCCTGTATTCTTGGGCCTCATTCCCACTTATCTCTTGATTTGCTTCCTGCACTGATTCCTGAAACTGGTTCAGCAAACAACGTGGTTCCCACTATGTTTCTGCCAGTTTCAAGAATCAGTGCAAGAAGCGACAGCCGCGGCTTCCCCACCATGTCTCCCTCCCTCCTTCTTGGCCATACCGGGGGTGGAGGAGAGGCCGGGGCGGAAGGAGAGAGGCAGGATGGAGGACTGAGGACGGAGCATGGAGGTATGGGTGGGAAAGCACTGCCAGTGGGAACCAAGGCAGATTCAAATCCTATTCGATTCACCTTGGTTCCCGCTTGGGCTGAATCGATTTATTTCCAAATAAATCGATTCAGCCCAAAAACCACCCCATTTTACCAGTGTCTTTTTGACGCGGGTTAAATGGGTAAAAGCCATGCCCCCCCCCTTTCCAAATCGCTCCAGGGATTTGAATTAAGTGGGAACCATCGTGGCTTAAACTGGATCAAGATCCGGTTTAAACCGTAGTGGGAACAACCCCATAGTGTACTATTCATATAAAGTATCTGAGTGGCTGCTAGTGATGTATATAACAGTGTTGGGAGATCAAATTTCCCCCATGACGATCTGCTTGTATCAATTACATACGTTGCAGCTGTTTTCACCATTTCTCCCCAGGAAACCTGCTGCAATGAGAACACTATTTCTACTGCAACATAAGCTTTTCACATGAAAGGCTTCAGCATTTCATACTTCTGTATGAAGTGTGTGTTTTGTGACTGAGATTTTTTGATCTGCATTGGATCCTTTTTAGAACCAGCACAGCCTCATCAGCCCAGTGGGGCATCCAACCTCTTAGCTAGCATCCAACAGCTGTTTGCAAATTTTACCTTGCTTTTCTTCACTTCCATATTTCAGCTGCTTAGTTTATCTGGAGCTTCAGTACTACATTCTCTAAAAGTTGCAATCAAATGTTGTTCAAAGCTCCACAGTATATTTATGTTTTCCTGTTTTTTATGTGGTCTAGACTATCCATATTAGGAATGGATTTTATGCAACCCTCAAAATATTATTAGATTGCAGCTCCCAGAATCCCTAGCCAGAATAGCCAGTGGTGAAGAGTGCTGGAAGTTGCAATTTGGCAATATGTGATCTAAATCTCCAACCCAGTGGCTAAGATATTTCTTCATTTAGTGAAGAGGTGACCATTAGCCTAGGGATAAGATAGTGCTTGACCATGTAATCCAGGATCAGACAGCTTTCTCCATGACCACTGTTTTGTACTGTCACTCCCATCATCCCCTACTATTGGCTATCCTAGCCAGGAGGGCTGTAATAAGATGCCACTCAGCCACATCTGGAGGGTCACAGGTTGCCTATTGTAATGCAGCCTTTACGAAATGTGGTGAAATGGTCCCTGTTTTGGCTTCTGTAGCCCCTATGATGGCATAAGGAAGCACAAAGTTTCAGTCATCTGTCAAAGTACCAGTGCAGGAATTTGCCCCATTTGCTGTTTGTGCACAATTTTGAACAAGTTTTCTACTTGTTATAAGCGAGTCTTATGTTTTTCCATTGGCAAAGCTGTAGCACAGATAACCAACAGAGGTGGGGAAAGATGATGAGTGAAGGCTGTAGTAACCAGACTGCAGCCTCACCCAAAAGGTCTGAAGTAGTATACTGAATGTCACTATTCAACATACTGAATTGTGATCCTCATAAAATATCAATAAAGAATATGTCAAAGGTTTATAAAACGTGAAAACAATAATAATCAAGCCTAAAAATGCATATCCAGCAAGCTGAAAGCACCAGAAGAGCCAAACATTACAAACAGCCAAGGCAAACAAGACCAGTCACATTGTAGTGAACTCCAAACTAGATTGCTGTGGATACTAGATAGGTGATTTTTTAAATCCTCAAGAGAAACATCAATTTAACCATTGCATGAAATGGATGAAGTTGTGATGAGATGCTTTGTTGCTGTCTTGAAAACTGTGGGAGAGGAAAGAAGTATCTTTGAAAGGCAGAAGCCAAGAGGCAGGGCAAGTGATGAAAGGAGGTCCAAATTCTGCCAAGAAATCAGGGTGCTAGGCAACCTTTAGAGCAGGACTACAGTGCTCCAGATTTTTCTGGACTGCAATTCCTAGAAAGCCTAGCCAGGATACCTGATGGGTGATGTGAATTTGAATTTGACAACATCTGGAAAGCCACACATTCCTCAGCCCTATTTTTAGGGCGTCCACAGCTTGGAAAGGAAAGGTTTGGCTATAACACTGAGGCACTGTGTTCTTTTGCAGGCTATTTGTGTCTCTACATGGAGAAAGATGAGCTCCTTGGCACCACCCTTATTCTGGCTTGGGTCCCAAACTCTCGTATCCAGAGACAGGATGAGGAGGCCCTCCGCTACATCACACCAGAGAGTTCTCCAGTCCGCAAGGCCCCCCACAAACGTAACCGCCACACTCAGGGTTTTTGCACCCCTATGCAGGCTTCTCCTTCCACACACAAACGGGCAGTGGCCCTAAAAGACACTGAGAATATTTTGACTGTATCACAGCTGGTTAGGGAGGTGGCTCATATCAGCTCACCTTCTGAAGAAGGGGAAAAGCTGTCCCAGGTTTGTTTGGCAACGGACAGCATCCATAGCTCTGTGGAGCCAGCCCACAGTGACTCAGGAATCTTATCGACAATCAGTTCTCAGGATGAACAGAACCAGTTGGAAGAGTCAGTAGAAGAAGTCCTGGAGGGCCACCTGGAGATTGGAGAGGATGAGGGCTCTTTGGAGTTGTCAGCTGATGATGTTAGCAGGGACAGCACATTTGATTCAGATTCTGATGCCTTCTCTTCACCCTTCTGTCTTTCGCCCATAAGCGAAGCACTTGTGGAAAATGTTGGCTCCGTGTTTCTGGTTAATGAAGACAGGTAAGTTTTTGTTTCTGTGCTCCTATGGACACAGGCCAAACAGAAAGGATGGGAGAATCAAAGAGGAAAATAAGTTGTAGAACCATTTTCTCTTGCTTCTCAATTGAGGGACCATTCATTCTTTTACCCTCATGTCTAATCAGGGGTATGTCCTACTGAGTTAAGTGAAATTTGTTGTGGTGTTCCTTCAAATAATTTCCAACTTATGGTGACCCTAAGGCAACCCCTATCATAGGGCTTTCTGGGTCTAAGAGAATAGCCCAAGGCCATCCAGTGGGTTTTCATGGCCAAGCAGGCAATCAGACCCTGGTCTCCAGAGTCATAATCCAACACTCATACCACTATACCACACTGTCTTGGGATTCACTCCCATCTAAATATTTGCAAGATTGTAATCTAAATCCATCTTGTCAAGCCTCAGATACATGGAAGTCCTGAAATACACTAGACATCCAAAACTGGTGGCATCCTTTAATGTTTCTGTGTTGGCAACAGCCACTGGGAATAGGAACATGTTTGGTCATATAGGCTGTGCAGACTCTGCTGCTTTTCTGGACAGGAGGGGCTATACAGTCCTTTGGAAGTGTAGCTGAAACCTTTCTCCATGGCTCTTGTCTTCATGGGCTTTGCCCACACCAACAGACATTCTGTCTCTCATGCTGTTTAACATTTACACGAAGCCGCTGGGAGAGATCATCCAGAGACATGGGGCGCGCTGTTATCAGTACGCTGATGATACCCAAATTTACTTCTCTATGTCTCCGACTGCTGCAGTGACCAAGGATGGCATCTCTCCTCTAAATGCCTATCTTGAGTCAGTAATGGGCTGGATGAAGGAAAACAAACTCAAGCTGAATCCAGAGAAAATGGAGGTGCTTGCGATAGGTACCCCTGATCCAGGGATGGAGATTTGCCAACCAGTCCTGGACGGGGTCACACTTCCCCTAAAGGATGAAGTTCGCAGTTTGGGAGTGCTCCTGGACTCGTCTCTACAGCTGTCATCTCAGGTGGAGGCGATGGCCAGGAATGCTTGGTACCAACTTTGGTTGATACGCCAACTGCGCCCCTACCTGGCCCAGAGGGACATGGAAACAGTGGTACATGCTCTGGTAACCTCTCGTTTAGGTTTCTGTAATGCGCTGTACATGGGGCTACCTTTGTACCAAGTTCGGAAGCTTCAGTTGATCCAAAACGCTGCAGCCAGACTGGTCATGGGAACATGAAGGTCAGACCATATTACTCCAACATTAAAATCTCTTCATGGGCTGCCGATTAGCTTCCAGGCGCAATACAAAGTGTTGGTCATTACCTTTAAAGCCCTACAAGGCTTGGGCCAGAGTTACTTAAGGGAACGCCTCTCGCTACACAATCCGCCCTGCACTCTCAGAACCTCATGGAAGAAATTATTGGAATATATGAAAACTAGACTAATTACAACTTCCCATAAAGCATATACAGCCACGGCCCCTAAATTATGGAACAACTTACCGGAAGAGATCCATCTTATTACCACCTTAGAAGCCTTTAAGAAGGCACTTAAGACGGATCTCTTCCAGCAGGCCTATTCACCTGACCTTTTATAGCTGATCTCAAAGAACACACCCACGTCTGACTTTGATAGCATGGAAAACAGACGACGATTTGGTCATTTTAGTGATTGGTAGTAGTTTTGTTGTTTGTTCTATTGATTGTATTTTTACATAATACTGTATCTTGTTTTTTATTGTTGATTTTATTCTCTGTTGTAATCCCGTCTCGATCTGCAGGGAGAGGCAGGAAATACAAATAAAATTTATTATTATTATTATTATTATTATTATTATTATTATTGCTTATGTATGAACCTTAATACAGCTTAGACTGCCATCTATTTTTTATTGGTGACATGGGGGACTAATTTCTATCCAGCTGCCTAGTTTCCTTCATAACTTGGAGCATACAGTAGTTGGATGAGACCATATGTATGCAGGACAACATTCATTTTTTCTCTTGCCGGAAAGACGCAAACTAACAGTGTTTTTCAGTAGCCTGGATATGTCCTTATAGTTTAGTTTAGCTGCTCTGTTACCTTTGTAATGAAGGCTGCCAGGTTTATAAATTGCTCTGTTGATTTCTCTAGGCTTTTCTCTAGAGCTATTGTGTAGTGCCTTGGCAACCTTTTTCTGTCTCTATCCTCTGAAATCTACATCAAATACAATTTGTCATCCTGTGATAAATTGCAAACTTGCTTTTCTAGGGTAAAGATTTATTCTTTATCAATAGAATGTGACTGGAGCCACAACTCTCCAATTTAGTGCAGTGGTGCATAGATGTTCATTCATGTTCACTGTGAAGAGAGGCTGCCCTCATGTGGCCTTTCCGTTATATTGCAAAATGGCATGTAGGGAGAAACATAAAACCAGAGAAGGCTGGGATTTTGTCATTGTTGTTGTCATCTTTCAATTGTTGAGAGGCCCCATGTGCTTTTGATGCTTGTTTAGTAACAGAAGGCCTCTGCATAGGTTGTGTTTTATAGAACTATGGAGTTTAAAGTGTCAAAAGATTTCCTCTTTTCTCAGAAAATATATAGAAGTCTAAAGCATCTTTGTGTCGAAAGAAGCAAAATCAATGGACAAATTCTTCAGAGAACATGTCTGGAAGAACATGGTGAGCAGTTGAGCTCTGGTTGTAATAATAAATAATAAAATAAATAATAAAATCTTTATTTGTATCCCGCCCTTCCAAACGATCAGGGCGGCTTACAATGATGCAGCAAGTGCAAGCAAAATACAAAGGTTAAAAACATATACACAACAACAACAATAATCTAAAAAACAACAATAAAAGCCCCTTAGCCCAACCTCATGGCCACGGAAGAGGAGGGAGGCCCACAGGATATTTAATCGGGGAATGCCTGCTTGAATAGGAAGGTTTTGAGGTCCTTCCTAAATTGGGCCAGGGTGGTAGATGAGCGGAGCTCCGTGGGCAGCGTGTTCCAAAGGGCTGGGGCAGCTGTGGAAAAGGCCCTTCTCGAAGTGGAAGCTAACCTGGCCCCAGGCACCTTCAGTAATTGCTGCCCAGATGTTCTGAGGGTGCGAGGCGGAATGTACGGGGAGAGGCGGTCCTTTAGGTATCCTGGGCCCAAGCCATTTAGGGCTTTATAGGAGTTTGGGGCTTGGAGATTTCTGTCTGAGTTTGGAATATGTTTCCTTTCCAAGATTCCAGAATTAAAAATATAAGAGCTGTCCTGGATAAGAGCAAAAACATGTTTAGTTCAGTGTTCTGTTCCTACAGTGGCCAACCATGGCCATGGGATATCCACAAGAAAGTCATAGGTACAACTGCATGCTCACACCTATGTTCCCTACATAGTATTTGGAAGCATCCTCTCTCTGACAAAAGAGATAACACTTAGCCATCAGGAGTAGTAGTCATTAATAGCCTTATTTTTATAAAACAAACCAAACCAAGGTAGCATCACATCATAGCTAAAAGGGTTGGGGAAGAGCCAATAAATGTCAATAAATCTGGCAAATTCAAGTTGAAAAGGGTCTTACAATCCTTACAGCCCATACATAAGTGATCCAAATTAACCAAAAAAAAAGAGAGAGAGAGAGAGAGAGAGAGAGAGAGAGAGAGAGAGAAGGGGGGGGAAGATGTGCATAACTTTGAAAGGTCTAATTATTTTATTGACCTGCATGATGGAGAGGTGCATGATGCTAAACGGCTCAGTAGTTTCAAGTGCCAGTTCTAATTTGTCTTGCATTCATTTCCCTTTTTATTTTAAGACTCTTAAAATTTAAATTTTCTCTTTCGCTTATTGGCCCTCTCACTCTCTCTCAAACAGAATGAGAGAAGTGAATTGACTGGATTGGCTCATGCAAGTTGGTACTCAAATACCTGTTTAGAGCTTTTTGTCATTATTTTAGTGGTGATCAGGCATCTGACAACTGCAGTAAAATGGGACAGGATGGTTAACCTTTTAGCTTAACACTGAGGAAAGGGAGGGTCCTTCCCATCATACTGAAGAACATACTTAATAGATTCTTGAATAAAAGTCCCCCCCCCGTGCCTTGGTTTGTGATTAGTAGGCAAGCTTGAATAGTGCTCCTACACTTCCAGGCAGTTTTAATCTTAACCTTGTGCCTGGCTGAAGTGGTGACTGTACACTCAAATGTGTTTAGCAAGGATGTGGGGCCTTTGACCTTTGAGATATTTTGGCCTACAGTTCCCATCAGCTCCTCCCAGCTTGGCCTTTGGTGAGTAATTGTTGGAGTTGTAGACCAAAGGAGGGCCAAAGATTCCCCACCCGCTCCAGTAGAGAAATGCAAATAAATTGGTGAAGACTTAGATGTTTTCAAATAATCATGCCCTTCTTCTCCAGTCCAGTAGATGGGAAAATCTGCACATTCCATGTAATTTTAAACTTTTATCCCCTTGTACTGAAGGAACTCAGAATGAGCCACACATACACTCCCAACATATGTGCATGTGCACATACTGACTAATACTGTACTAATTTCCAGTGTGAAGTTGCAGAGGAGCTGTACTGGAGAACCTACTAGGAGCATGCTTTGTTTTACAATGCTGATAAGTGGATCATGGTTTTTGAAAAGATTTCTGCATATGATTCCTGGGCAAGAGAGGTGAAAATATAAGGACCTCAGGTTCCTCTTTGGTCCCAACATTTAACTAGTAATGGGAAGCTCAAAGTTAGTCTTAAACATTCCAGACTTGGAGAAATAAATTATGTATATTCATAGACTAGTCTTTATGGAAGAATCATTTATTAGTAGTAGTACTACCATTATTAATAATAATTCATTTACATCCCACCTTTTTTCTAGTATTGGGACCTAAAGCATCTTAACAACAGTTAAAAGTAATACATTTAAAAACAAAAGAAATAAAAACATATACAAAGTTATTATTACAATACAATTAAACAATACCTAGAATTAAAACCCTTTAAACCAGATTCATTAAAAGACAAAAGATAAAAATCAGTAGAGCACACTATAAATAAAGCACGGGTAAAAGCTCTCACAGTCAATACCTAGAAAGCCAGTTCAAATAGAAAAGTTTTCACTCCCTGACAAAATGACAATAGGTTAGGTCCTAGGGAGGGAGCTCCAAAGCCTGGCAGCAGCCACCGAAGATGTCTTCTACTGTCCAACAAGCCTGAGAAGGTGGTGGGACTGAAAGGGTGTCCCCTGAAGATCCTAGAGCCTGAGTAAGCTCATATAGAGATACAGGCCATTAGATAGACATACCTATGCTATTAAAAAGGCTTATTTACTAGGCCTTTTTTTTATTAAAAAAAAAGTTAATTACATATATACAATATGCAAAAAAAAAAACAACAACAACAATCCTAAGACAATAATAATATGCTTAATCTACTTTCTACTTCCTTGATCTTCCGTTCTGATCTTGGGTGTTTTCCAACTCCACCTCCAAGAAGAAATAACCATTGCTCCTATATATCTGTTTTCGACCTCTTCTTCTTAGACAGCAATTGACATTAAAAATATTATTCCTCTATACCTGTGTATAAAGCTTCACCTAGGCCTTTTAAGTGCATGACACAAGCCTTAAGTACTAAATACATTTCAACTCCACTTAACAAGCTTTCTTTGTCTGCAGGTGGTAATTTTGTTGATTTTCTAATGGCAGATATTACAAGAAAATACATTTTTGGTGTCTAGATCAGTGCAGTTTGATTTGCCACCCCCAATTTTTTTTTTTTAAAACTAGTCTCAGGCTTGAAGACTTGAGGTGTTCCTATTCAAACGGTCCTAGAACTCATGGACTGTATTTTGTCCTCTGGTCCTCAGAGTAAGGGGGAGGAACTTCAGTGTGCAAGCACTTGCTTGAAAAGTGTGTGCATATATATTCCTGATTTGTTAGTTTTTATGGTTTTTACTCGGGCGGCATACTCTATGCCACTCGAGTAAAAACTGATGCTTAATGCAGTTGATGCTTAATGAGGTCTCTAAGGACCCTTTTAACTACCAGGCATACTCTCAACCATATGTCATCCATATATACCATATATACTCTCAATTATATGTCAACTTCATGTATAAGTCAAGGAGCCAAAATTAGGAATTTTGATATGACCTGTGGATAAATCGAGGGTAAAACTTAGGGGCATGTAACAAAGGATATAAAGGACAAAGCAAAGGACAATGATACCAAAGGACTTAACAGACTTCCAGCAGGCATAACTGTTTTTGCTCACCTAAAGCCTGGATGGATGAGGAAGGAATTACAGGAAATGATGGCAGTGTGATGTGGAGGGGGAGGCGGATGGGGCTAAGAAATTTCACACATGTCAAAAAGGGTATAAAGACAAAGCAAAGAAAATTGTGATTATGTTAGCAGTGGTTATAGCCTTTAACTTTAATGTGATAATTTTGCCTGATTTTAACCCAAAAAAGCTGACAAACATAAACAAATGTCATATTCACATCCTTCAAAGCTCAGTTCCCCTTGGAATTACTTTGAGGGGAAGTGCCAAAGAACTGTCACCACCACCATTTTTCCATCCAAGTGTTCAAAAGAGTCAGAAACAGTGCCATCACAGAGAGAGTAGAGGGGGTCAGTGCTTCTTTTAGGTGCTCCTGGAATTGATTAAGCTCTCACCTTTCACCACTCTACTCATTTTTTATAAGAGTTAAAGTACAGTACTTACACTGACCCATGGATAAGTCAACCCAAGGTTTTAGGGACAATTTTTGACTTAAATTTCTAGACTTATGCATGAGTATATACATCATGCATCTGAGGAAATAGACTCAGATCTACCAAAGATCATGCTACCATCTTCTTTCTTTCAATTAGTCTCAAAGGTGATACAAGATTCCTTTCACAATGAGTATATACAGTATTCTAAAATGAGGAATATCCACTTAACAAGCCCACCAATATGTGAAGCAAACATATCATAATAAATTCACAATACGAAAATATTAGTGATATGTGCAATAAATTCACAATGCCACAACACAAGAAGGTCTTTTACCTAAGTCGACTGTCCTATTCTATTTTAACCTCTCTCTTCTTGCATGGCAAAAACCTGCTTCCCATGACTTCACAAGGGACTTTCCTCAGATCTCTGGCTTTTAGGGCCCAGAACAGCCCTGACCTGGCAACCCTATACTCTACATTTGTTTGCTCTTTCTGGCTTATTGAGGAGCTGGGAATGAGTGAGGTGGGTGGGAGGGCTCATATGTTAAACATTTTAAAACATAAAGAGGGAGGTATTGTTATATTACAAACCTGCAAGCTTCATTGAGATTTGTATCTAGAAGAGACATTAGGAGGAACTTCCTGACAGTAAGGGTTGTTCGATAGTGGAACACACTCCCTCAGAGTATAGTGTAGTCTCCTTCCTTAGAGGTCTTTAAACAGAGGCTGGATGGCCATCTGTCAGGGATGCTTTTATTGATGCATGGCAGGGGGTTGGACTGGATGGGCCTTGTGCTCTCTTTCAACTCTATGATTCTATGGTGTCTTGTTTATTCTGCAGAATGTGCTGCCTCTTCTTGCTAAGCTAAGGACAGCTTATGACTCCCATCAGCCTCATCCAGGATGGCCAATAATAAGGGGGCATAGGAATTGTGGTACAAAATGTGGAAGTCTAAAGTTTACCCCATCCCTGTGCTAAGTGCTATTTTGAGAAAGCATAAAACAAGTTTGATTGGGATTATCACATTTCAGCATATTTATATCTTCAAGCCTTGTGTCCATACACATAGTCCGTCTTCCCCTTGTGGCAAGCTGCAATTAAACTAGGGCATTTCAAACCATTTTTGTTATTAACTGCTGTCAAGTTGACTTCAATTTATGGCTACCCCATGAATGAGTGACTTCCAAGCCTTAGCCACCAGTCCTCAGCAGTGCTCAGGTCTTGCAGACTCAAGGCTGTGGCTTCATTGATTGAGTCTATCCATCTGGAATGCAGTCTTCCTCTTTTTGTACTGCCTTGTGCCTTGTCAAGCACCTTGTCTTGTAATTTGTTGAGCTGTTCTTATTTTGGGGTAAAGGAATTTTGTATATAATCTGGCATATTATGCATACAGTCTTGGCTTGTTTCCTTCTATGTAGTAAGGAGCACACTGCTTGGAATCTCATTCCTTGGACTTTTGATTCTTTTCTAATGGTACCCAGCTTTCTGCTTTTGATAGTTAGGTGTAGAGATGGTTGGGAATTTCATTTCTGTTCTTTTTTAATAAAGATTTTTCAGAATCCTCATGTCGGAATTAATTTGTAGTGGAAAAAAATTGTAAGAAGCTAAGACTAAAATATTTGTGTTGTACTAAACCCTAGTTTTATTGTTGTTTGCTGTCAAGTTGAGTTTGACTTATCGTGGCCCTAAGGATAAGAATCTTCAGGAGCCCCATCATCAATCACACTGCTCAGATCTTGGAAAGTCAGGACCATGATTTCTTTCATTGAATCAAGCAGGGCCTTCCTCTTTTCTTATTGCATTTCACTTTATCAGACATTTTTCTATTTTCCAGTGAGTCTCATTGTTTCATGATACATCTAAAATACAAAGAATCATAGGCCTGTTACAGACAGGCCGAAATAAAGCTGCTTCGAGTCACTTTGGAGGTATGGTATTTCAATGATGCATGCGTTCTAAGAGTCCAAAAGCCGCACCAAAGCCATGCTCCAGTCCTAAGGACTGGAGTGCAGCTTTAGTGTGGCTTTTGGACTTGTAGGAGTTATGCATCATTGAAATACCATACCTCCAAAGTGACTCGAAGCAGCTTTATTTTGGCCTGTCTGTAACAGGCCATAGAATCATTGAGTTGCAAGAGACCACAAGGGCCATGCAGTCATGCAGGAAATCCCAATCAAAGCATCTCCGACAGATTGCCATCCAGCCTCTGCTTAAAGACCTCTAAGGAAGGAGACCCCATTACACTCCGAGGGAGTTCGTTCCACTGTCAAACAGCCCTTACTGTCAGGAAGTTCCTCGTAATGTTGAGGTGGAATCTCTTTTCCTGAAGCTTGCATCCATTGTTCCAGGTCCTATTCTCTGGAGCAGCAGAAAACAAGCTTGCTCCCTCCTCAGTATGACACCCCTTTAAGTATTTAAACAGGGATATCATATCACCTCTTAACCTTCTCTTCTCCAGGCTAAACATCCCCAGCTCCCCGAGTCGTTCCTCATAGGACATGGTTTCCAAACCCTTCACCATTTTGGTCGCCCTCCTTTGGACACGCTCCAGTTTCTCCACATCCTTTTTAAATTGTGGTGCCCAGAACTGGACACAGTATTCCTGATGGGGCCTGACAAAAGCAGAATATAGTGGTACTATTACTTCCCTTGATCTAGACACTATACTTCTATTGATGCAGCCTAAAATTGCATTGGCCTTTTTAGCTGCCGCATTGCACTGGTGACTCATGTTCAACTTCTGGTCTATTTGGACTCCTAGATCCCTTTCACATGTACTTTCATTCAGCCAGGTGTTCCCCATCCTATATCTGTGCATTTCATTTTTCCACCCTAAGTTCAGTACCTTATGCTTCTCCTTGTTGAAGTTCATTTTGTTAGCTTTGGCCCAGCTTTCTAATCTATTCAGGTCATTTTGAATCTTGATTCTGTCCCCTCAGGTATTAGCTATTCCTCCTAATTTGGTGTCATCTGCAAATTTGATAAGTATGCCCCCAATTGTCCTCCAAGTCATTGATAAAGATGTTGAATAGAACTGGCCTGAGGACAGAGCCTTGTGGGACCCCACTGGTCACTTCTCTTCAGGATGAAAAGGAGCCATTGTTGAGCACCCTTTGCATTCGGTCGGTCAACCAGTTACAAATCCATGTAACAGTTGCCTTGTCTTGTTTGCAAGAATGTCATGGGGAACTTTGTCAAAGGCCTTACTGAAATCAAGATATACTATATCCACAGCATTCCCTTCATCTACCAAACTGGTAATTTTATATATATATATAAAAAAAAGAGATCAGATTTGTCTGGCATGACTTGTTTCTCTGAAACCCATGTTGACTTTTTGTGATTGTGGAATTGCCTTCTAGACGTTCACAGACTCTGTTTAATGATCTGCTGTAGAATCTTTCCTGATATAGATGTCAGACTAACTGGATGATAATTGTTGGGATCCTCTTTTCCCCCCTTTTCCGTGTCGTTGAAAGGCAGGATCGGGGCCGTGGCATGCGGTTACTGTGGTCTTGATCTGGCACAAAAAAGGGGCAGCTGCAGGTTGCCCCTTGGGGGTGGTCTGTAGCGCCCCATAGTTTCACTGCTAGGGTAAAGTCAAAATCATATTCATTCAGAGCAATGCAAACAATATATGGTTTCACATACTTAGGAAGAAACTATCCATCTATACGTCATTGTAGGGCAATTGTCAAAATTGTTCTGAAATGTTTGAAAAATAACTGGTTGTTATTTCTTAATTCTTGTAATATATACTGATTAGAGTAGGATATGACTTTGGATATATTATTTCTGAAATGAGTTTATTGTTAAAGAAATATTGTTAATCCAAAGTGTCAATAAAGCCATGCATGGCTCTCCCCTCCACCTGAACAAAAAATCTTGGCTTTGAATCTCTGTGTCTTTCATCATGCTAGCATTGATTTCGGATTGTCACTTCCTTTTCAAGAAACCCCTCGCCCTTATTAGAACAGGGTTCTTTCCATGAAAGAACAGAGTTCTTTTTATGCTAGGTATAGCTGTACTTGTTGTACCTGTACCTATTGAATGTAGCCTGTCAGAGGGAATGATAATTTCAGTTCCTTTTTAAAGTAATTGGCAACATTTGCAAATTTCTTTCTTGTGGGGCAGAAAAACCTTGAAGCTTCAAAAATTCTTACACAGGAAGAAACAAAACTGACCCATTTTTCTACCTCTGATTTAATGCAAAGAAATTGTCTCTAGTTACAAGGCTCAGGGCTGTGACAAGACAGTATCTGGCCTTATGTTTGGAACTTCAGCTGTTAGTTTACATACATAAGCCAAATATGATGGTGCATTAAAAACTCTGCTCATATATGTATGATGCAGTGAACTTTGTTCCTGCAGTTTATGCCTTTGGTAGGTACATCTGCTCCCTGTATTCAAGAGTCTTGCAAGAGAAGTGTTTTAAATTATACAAAATTCTGCTGACTTGTGCATTCTTGTACATGATCTTTGAAAATGTATGCAGGAATATCATTTCTATAAAATAGAAATATTTAGGTAGATGAACAGATAAGTCCTTGTGTCCTGTACACAGAGGTCAAGCTCTGTTTTGCAGTGTAAACTTGGGGTGATATTCTTATTGACCTCATCCACTTATTTTCTCCCTGATAGGCCCCTCTTCTTTGTCAAAGCATTCCTTTTTGCAGATCTGAAATATATAGAACCAAACAGCAGCATTTCTGGAGTCACTGAATTGGCTGACCTCCAAAGAACCTTCCTCGCTTCTTTAACAAGCAGGTCTGCTGCATGTCATCAGTTGAAAGAACTGGTCAGCTTAAAAAGGTGTCCCTGATTTATTGAGCAGTCAATTTTGTTTTAAATTTACTATAAATACAGTAAATGTATAAATTGTCAGTAGCATGCACCATTTTTTGAGGCATTTTCTCCTGTATAAAGTCTGGTGCCTGTCATGGTGAATGCATTTGTCATTAAAAAACCCTAAGAATTTATTTATTTTTAATCATTTATTTCATTTTATGTCACCTTTCGCCCAAAAAAGGACTCCAGGTGGCTCACAAGATAAAAGAAGACAGCGATCTTCTTTCTTCAAAACTTGTGTGTGTCTTTATAGAGCTGTGTAATAATTAGGAGTGTATTGTATATTAATCAGGCAACCCTACAATAAAGTGCTCTCCCTTTTAGCAAAACCAAGAGCATAAGTTCATAAACCAGAGTTTGATGCATCCAGAGGAAAGTGAAGTTCTCACAGGGCCACTTCTTTGTGGTGTGATTTGATGCAATGGTTGTATATTTATTGCTGTTCTGTTAAACTTCTTCCAAGGGAGATGAATAATAAATTGCTTTCTTGTTCAGCAATTATATTGGGCAGGGAAAATGCCAGTGTCTGAGGAGGTGGCACTGGTGCCCAAGGCTGACAGTAGTGGAGTATGGGGTGTTGCATCATATTGTTGTGGCAATCCACATGAGAGACAGAGACTTTGGTCTCTGCAGAATAAGCAGGAGATTAAATTACAGGCAGAGCAATCATGAGCCAAGGACAGGCACTGTATCTTTGGGCTTTGCTGCTGTTATGTAACACTAACATGGGGTTTACTTATTCATTTTATTTTATGTTTTTTATTTTAAACATATAAAGCTGCTTTTTCTTTGTAAAATTCAAAGCAGCCTGGGGACAACCTGCCTGAATTTTTCTCCAGTGTAGTGTGTACCTTCTTATGTTCTACTTTCCCTTCTTTCATTGTTTTAATGTTAGATGTGTGTGGCATCATGTTACCTGCTGTGTTGGCCTCTGTTCAAACAGCATGCTGACTGAAATGAAGCAAATTACAGGTCAAGAAAGATATCTATGTTGGCCTTTTGTAGCAAACACAGAGAACTCTGTAGCTAGCACCTTAAAGAGAGCAGTTGGCAGGCCTAATGGCAAGTCAAGATTTGCCTGCATAACAGGCCTAAATCTAAAGTAATGCCAGTAAATGAGGATATTGTATGAATGGAAGTCCATTGCTTTTTTTCCAGTTCCAGAAGAGTGACCCCGTAGGCACACAGAAGCTTGGGCTGCCTCTGCACATAGTCTGAAACCAAGTTTTGGCAAGCATGATGTAATTTGCACTAATGAAATGTCAATGATACATACAAGTTGTTGTTTTTAAGTCCTTCTTGCTCCCATCCTTGGTACATGATCCAGGATGAGAAAAGTAGGTTAAAGTACAGTGGGACCATGGTATCTGCTGTGTTTTGGCTCTAGGACCCCCGTGGATACCAAAATCCAGGAATTCTCAAGTCCCATTAAATACAAACATGGTGTAGTGAAATGTCATCCTTTATATAAAATGGTAAAATCAAGGTTTCCTTTTTGGAATTTATATATATATTAAAATATTTTCAAGCCATGGATGGTTGAATCCATGGATAAGGAATCTGTAGATATGGAAGGCTGACTGCAATAATTTGCTGCTGTTGTTGTGGGCTTCAAGTTGTTTATGATTTATGGTGACCCTAAAGCAAACGTATAATGGGGTTTTCTTGGCAAGATTTGTTCAGAGGAGGTTTGCCATTGCCTTCCTCTGAGGCTGAGACTGTGTGCTCTGCTGAGGATCACACAGGGAGCTTCAAGGTGAGTGGGGAATCGGACCCTGGTCTCCAGAGCCACAGTCCAGCACTTAAACTACTACGCCACGCTGGCTCTCTAAAAAGTGTTTATTTTTAGTGTCCAGTCTCCAAGCAGACTCCTTTGGGTCTGAAACACACTGCAGAATTAATCCAATTTGAGACCATTTTAACTGCCCTGGCTCAGTGCTCAGGAATTCTGGGAATTGTAGTTTATTGTGGCACCAGGGCTCTCTGACAGAGATAGGGTTGCCATAAGTCTGGACCTCCAAACAGGGACAAATGTAGGACAAAATGATCAAATGTAGGACACATTTTTTTAAAATGGAGGGCACACAAAAATTGATTATTTTTGAAATTTTTTTTCATATAAATGCATGTTTCTTAGGCATGATCAAAATGGAGGACATTTGCAATTATTCCTAGACAGATGGCAGAAATGTGCTTCCCTTTCTGGCCAAAAACCAGAAGAGGAGGAAGAGTGGAAGAAGCAGAGGAGGAGGAAGAGGAGGAAGAAGAGGAAGAGGAAGAGGGGAAAAGGAGGAGGAGGAAGAAGAGGAAGTAGAGAGGAAGAAAAAGGGGAGGAACAGGGGAAGGATGAGGTGGAGGAGGTGGAGAAGATGAAGAAGAAGGGGAGGAGGAGGAGGAGAAGAAGAGGAGGAGGAGGAGGAAAGAAGAAGAAGATGAAGAAGAAGGGGGGGGGGGAAAAGGAGGAGGGGGAAAAAGAAGAGGAAGAAGGGGGAGGAGAAGAAGAGAGGAGGAAAAAAGAGGAGGAGAGTAAGAAGAAAAGGAAGAAGAGGAGGAGGAGGAGAGGAGGGCGGAGGAGGCGACAAGGCAGGGGAAAAGGGCCTCGCCGAGGCGAAGCCCTTTCCCCCTGTCAGGCCGCTTCCCTGGCCGGTGGAGGAGGCGACCAGGCAGAGGAAAAGGGCCTCGCTGAGGCGAGGCCCTTTTCCCCTGTCAGGCCGCTTCCCTGGCCGGCGGAGGAGGCGGTAAGGCAGGGGAAAAGGGCCTCGCCGAGGCCAAGCCCTTTTCCCCTGTCAGGCCGCCTCCCTGGCCGGCGGAGGAGGCGACAAGGCAGGGGAAAAGGGCCTCACCGAGGCGAAGCCCTTTTCCCCTGTCAGGCCGCCTCCATCCCCAGCGGAGGAGGCCAAGCAGGGAACAAGCCTCGCTGAGGCGAGGCTCCTTTCCCTGCCTGGCATCCATCGCGGGGAGGGGGGGAGTCCCGGGGGCAGGGCCAAACCGGGGCGGGACCGTGCGGACCCGCCCCAAACCGGGAAAGTCCTGCCCCCAGCGGGATATGGCAACCCTAGACAGAGAAGGCTAAATGTCTGACAAAACTACAGTTCCCAGAATTCCCTAGGCTTGAAGCAGGGCAGTTAAAGCAGTCTCAAACTGGAGTATTTCTGCAGTGTGTTTTAGCCGTTAGTATCTACCCTTGTTCTCTTTTGTCCATAGCTTGTATTTTCTACTCAGTATCATTTTAATAATAATAATAATAATAATAATAATAATAATAATGTTTATTTATATTTCCCGCCTTGATTCGTGGGAGAGGCGGGAAATATAAATAAACATTATTATTATTATTATTAGTATTATTGTCAGAATTAAAGACGAAGGTATCACAAGAACTGTGGGCAGGAAATGTGTGATGGCAACAGATTAGCCTGTTTCATTGGGTTTACAGACTTTTGTCAGAAACAGCAGAGATATATTAGCATATTTGAGGGGAATAAAAATAAATCCAGTAAGGAGTTAACAGTAAGGTACTGTGCCCCTACTATCATCAGAAGAAAGTGGCAAAAGTCAGCCACGTTTCTGAGAAATAGAATTCCTTACTAGTATCAAATAAGACAATCAGCAAATGCTACAACGAAAATCACACTCACTCGAACTTTCCACTGTTTACTATATGGGTGCAAATGGCACTCTTTCTCCAGCCTTTTCTCCCACTGTTCAACCCTAACATTTTATCTCATTTTCCATCTCCATTTTTATGATGCATCAAGGAGTATAATCTTAATGTAAAGAAGGAAGATAGCATTTTTAGGACAGAATGCCTGATATTTCACTATGGTTTGGCTTTTACTATTGCCTCTCTTATGTGCAAGTATTTTTAAACAGCCTTGCACATATTAAAAACTGGTGAATTGTAGTAGAGATTTGATCTAATGTTTATTTTCTCTGCTTTGGCAGAGAGTTGCAAAAGAAACGTTGCTTTGTAGACAGGAGGCAGTGATGCCCTAAACAACCACTTCAAGGAACTGGGATCACAACAGGAAATATCAGAGGCATGTACTGCCTAGCATTGTGTAAATGTTTAAAGAGCATGGGGATTATTTTAGGTCAACTCTGTTTCATATGAGTCTTTCTCTGTTTTCCAAGGTGAGGGAGGAATGGTACCTTTGATCGATTGTCACAAGTTTCAGATTAGTTCATGAATGGAGAATGATTCCTCTCTTGTCCCCCCCCCCCAGTGTATAGATATCCAGAATGAACTACTTCAATAATAATGCAGTCTTTCATTCCCAGAAGTTCATGATACTGAAATTAACAGGATCACTCTAGCGACAATATTAAATACGAAGTGACAGTTCTTCATATGGTGGATTTATCTGAACCTTTTGGAGGGTAAGATTCAATTCCTCAGGAGTGCTCTGTTTTTGCTCAATCTCAGCATCACTGTATGAAGTCTGTCCTCAGCCCTGCCCATATTTGTAATTATTCTTTATCATCTTTATCATTCTTTATCATTTTACATCACTGCATAAGAAAAACTTGCAAAATACCATAGAGTAGACCTTTGCATATGTAAGTTAGGTGTGTAGATATCAATTTGCTTGACTTGTATAACTTGCCTGAATTGCTGATTTTGAACTTTATTGGATGAATGGCCTCTTATTGCTAGTTCTTTAGACAGCACAGTGACAATTCTTACCATGGCACTGTGTGTGTGTGTGTGTGTGTGTGTGTGTGTGTGTCTCCCCAGCCCCCAAAATGTCTTTTAAAATGTCTTTTTGTAGAAGGACAGGAAATCATTTGGTCTAATGAAGGTATAGGCCTTTTCACCCAGTTCTCAATAGATAGAGCAATTATCTCTGAAAGGAAGTGCTCTGCTGTGTTCCCAAAGCCAGGGTTGATGCCAACATGGTTTCTTGTTATTTCTGGCCAGTTATTTGCTAAGCCACATCGTGACTGAGGTTGTGTTGCTCTCCCCATTATCTCTTGGTGTCTTAATTTAAGAAGGTTAATAGGATTATTTGTACACACACACACACACACACACACACACACACACACACACAGAGTGTCTCCCAATTAATGATGCTCAGGAAAGAAAAAGGAATAAGAGGTCATCCATCTATCTACCCAGTAGATGGCACCCTTTTCTCAGCACAGCTGAGCACAGTCCTATGCAGAGCAGGCAGCTAAATCTAAATGGTGGGACTGGAAACTGTCCCAACCTTCAGAAAAATCAGTCTGAGGGGTCCAACAGGAGGCAGTGATGCTCCTTAGGAGAATATGCACTTTTCATGTTATCATCTGGAAAAGTGGGTGGACAGTGTGCGACACTGCTTGGCTGTTCTTGTGCTTTGGCGGATAGGGTTGGTGGCAGCCTTCCTTGCCTTCCTGTGCCCTTCAGTTTCCTTCAGAAAGGTTGCATGGACAGAGCAGCTTTTGGTGATTAAACAAATTGCTGAACCAAGGGCTTTCTGCAGGCTCTGAGTGGCCAACATATTCTTCTCTAGGGACCTGGCCTCTGACCTTCTGTCCACAGAGAGACAATGATTGAGAGAGCTGGAGTGTGTGCACGCCTTCAAATAGAGGACAATGCAGAATCCACTGGTTTCCTTTTCTCCCATAGGATACCATGAAAATGGGATAATAGATGTCCTAAACATGATGCCTTTAAGAGGGTGATGTATGTGCATTTTAATGAGAGTCCTTCCAGGGGGTCCAGATATTTGCATCCCATTGATTTGTGCAGAACAGAATTGAGTAGCTGCCTCAGAGTCCTATGCTGTTTTTGCTACATTTAAAAGGAAGCAAGTTTCTAGCCCTTAAGATGATGATCTTTTTGTGGGCTTAAAGACCAATAATATCCATTCATATGATATAAATGTCCCTGCACAGTAGTATTTCAGATTATACGTGGATCAGAGCAAGTGTGACACATATAAGAATGGTCATCTCTGCCACAAAATATCTTTAAGTACAAAATTAATATGCTGAGGTAAAGGGAACAGCTAATGCTATTGGTCTAACTGCTTACAGCATTAGAAGGAAGTTAGTTCAGTACTGCAGGACCTGGAAATGAATGCAAGATGTGTTCAAGATTTTTTTTTCTTGCTGAACTGTCAGATTCTACCTGCTCTGCTGAATACCCGACTATCCTCCTGTGGTCCCAAGATCTGCAAGAGTTCACAAGAAGGCATTACAAATACTCCAAACATGTACCTAGAAGAGTAGACATAGGCCTTCAGGAAAGTGGTACTATACAAAGTGACTTGAAGGACATGGGAAATGTTTGATAGTGTTAAGATATCTCACAGAATTGAGAAATGTTTTATATACTAATTACTGAATGCATGGATATGCGCATATTAGTTGTAACATTATTTGTAACAAACCTAACGGGTGCAAAGTGGGGGGAGAGATGGAGAAACCAGATTTGCCAAATCTGGAAAGGAAAGGGTATCATGATTGTGACATGGCAGGGTTTGGAAGACGGTATGCAGTGATACTTGGAGGTTAGTGAAAATAGTGACTGTGGTAGTAGAAATGTCAAATTCAGAGCAACAGAAGGAGAAAGAAATGAAATGGTAGTTTTTACCCTATTTATATTGATGGGAGCACAAACCCTTACTTCCCAGTTGATTGTGGCTACCTGGAATGTCACAATGGGCACAACTATCCTTTGCATTCTCCCAGCTTTTGATTACAAATTCAAAATAGGTGACTTGTCCTCAGATACAGTATATACAGTGATCTTTGCTGCTGCTGTGTGTAAAGCGTTTAAGGTAATGAAGTGGGGACCAGATATCTGGCTAAACCATTATTAGAAGTCCACAACAAAAAACAAACAAACAGAATTTAGAATGGAGAGCTGAAAAGCATGTTTTTATGTGGAATTGGGGGTGGGGGGGGTGACCTTTGGCCCGTCCACAACCTCTTTCTATCCAACTGGTTCGAGCTAAAGTTTCTAATATCCCTGGCTAAGTCTTATGGGAATTATAATTCAAGACATCTGGAGGGTATTGTGGGGCTGGAGGTTATTTGGCTGGAATGGGTTATTTGGCTGGAATGGTGATTTGGGAGTCAGGCAGATGTTTGCATGCACCTGGAGCTCCCTGGGAATATTTTGCTTTAATTCAGTCAGTGACACAGACAATCAGATACTGCCCACGCTTCTTGCTACATTCAGAGCTCTCTTACTCCAGATAGTTGTCAAGCTTCTTGCAGCCTTTCTAGAACAAAGTGGATTTTTTAGTGAAAGTACCAGAGTGATGCCACCGGGAAATGTAAAACATACCCTACATGTGTATGGGAACTTGGGAAGCCACTGTGGCTGAGCTTCTTTGTAACACAGCATGTAGCAAGCTTGTGTACTGTTTCTATATGTTAATATGCCAAGTGAATGGAGGTAATGGTGCCATGCTGTGGTACCAAAGCTCCTGGGAGTCAAGAGTGTAACAAAGTTTTTCTCTCTGCATCTGGAGGTGATGCAGATAACTGACTTATCAAATGTTGCATATAAAGAAATACCGGACTCATAGGCAAACAGGGATCCTTGGGTCTGTGTGCAAAACCTGGATGTAGAGTAAAAATGCTGATATGTCCAATAAGTACTAGGCTAAGAGACTATAAATCCCAACCAATAGACAAATGAGAAATAGGTTAAAATGACCAAACGCGTTTCGACACTAAGTCTTCTTCAGTGGTCAAAGGATGCTGGAAAGATAAATAGTAATTTCAGTGGTTTATCAAAGAATATATATATATATATATATATATATATATATATATATATGACGATATTGTAGATAAATCAATTGCAAGTATACCTGTTGTAACAGCACAGGAGGAATAACAATGGCCTGTTACAGACAGGCCAAAATAAAGCTGCTTCGAGTCACTTTGGAGGTATGGTATTTCAATGATGCATAACTCCTACAAGTCCAAAAAGCACACTAAAGCTGCACTCCAGTCCTTAGGACTGGAGCATGGCTTTGGTGCGGGTTTTGGACTCTTAGGACGCATGCATCATTGAAATACCATACCTCCAAAGTGACTCGAAGCAGCTTTATTTTGGCCTGTCTGTAACAGGCCAATGTGTGTAGGCACATCCAGTAGAGTGGTATAAGGTTCCCCACTTTTAACAACTAATTGAGACTTATTCTGCTGTGGCACATCCAGGTTACAGTAAGTAAGGTCATATCTATAATATCCCCTTTAAAAATTCCCTTTACTAAAATTCAGAAATTGCTTATATATATTTTCTTGATATGTACCTTTTTTTTGGTTTATATTGGACAACTAATTACTTACCTTTACCGGATGTTTGGTTATTTTAACCTATTTCTCATTTGTAATGGGCTTGTACTGTTATCCCTCCCATTTGTATCTATGGAATTGTTGAATACTCTACCTTACCTTCATTTTGTATGTCAAACATTTCCTTTCACTTTGTCTATTGGTTGGGATTTATAGGTGGGTTACAGATAGCCCGTTTGGGGCGGCCTGCATCCGCCCCTTTCTCTGGTGTATCGGGGCCTCAGCTGCCAGACTGGCAGCCTCCAAGGCCCCGATCCGCCACTTTGCAGGCAGTGGGGAAGCGGCTTCAAGCTCCAAGGATACCCCGTGGCAGCTGGGAGGAGGAGAAAGGGGCCGCTTGGCCCCTTTCTCCCTTGTGTCGCTGGGCGCAGCTGTCTGAAAGCTGCACCCAGCGACGCAAAGCAGGAAGGAGCTCCGAAATGGAGCTCCTTCCGGGGTTGCGCAAAGGGTGCACTATGTGCCGCGGCGCGGCCTCAATACGTCACAACCGAGTCGCCTCGTTTGGAGGCGGGGCGGCCGTGACATATTGATGGCAGCAGCCGTGTGGAACGGCCGTCGCCATTTTGTGCGCACGGAGCGCGTACTAGGGTTAGGGGTGTGTGGAAGCACCGCCCCTTCCTAGCCCTAGTACGCGCTCTGCGCGTACTTTAATGGCGGTCTGTAACCCGCCATAGTCTCTTAGCCTAGTACTTATTGGATATATCACATTTTTACTCTACATCTGAGTTCTGCACACAGACCCAAGGATCCCTGTTTGCCTATTAGTTTGGCAATAGTTTTAACCCACCCCTTTTACATATAACCCATTCTTTTATTCTGCTCTTAATAAAATTGAGCTATACTTTGATGCATTTTTTCCCCTAGACTTCTCTGTTCTGCCAGACTCTGTTAAGGTTTAGGGGAACACCTCTGTGTTTTTGTTGGCATATAAAGAAATACCTACATTGAATCAAGGATGATTTTAAAAGAAGAGGAGGAGTTGTAGGTAATGCAAGCAAATATTGTTGACACCACATACACTGCTAAATGCTGTGCAACATTGCAGCCGATAGTCTGCTCTTCTAACAAGGTGCATTTTTGTTCCTTCCATCTCTATATGTGATATAATTTATGAACGATCACTGTTGTTGCATCTATTGAAGAATTAAGCTGATAATGATGCTAATCTCATTCCATCAAGGCTGTATCTGGCACATGGGGTAGCGGGGACAGCCATTCATGTCTTCAGCATTAGAACAGCAATAGCAAAAACATGTTGCCACTTAAGTTATACTAACATTAGTATGTTCAGGACAAAGTCTTCATGATCTAGTCCTGTGCATCCCTTTTCTGTGCTTCAGCAGCCCCTCTGAGGGGAAGACAATCTCTTCTTCTTCTTCGGGTAGATATGTGTGTACAGTACTGGAATGTGGCAATGTTCCCCTTAGTTCTGTTTCTTTATCTTCTGTCTTGGGGTTTTTGTTTTTGTTTTGTATCACATGGCCTGATGAAGCGTTTTGGAGAACACGAAATCTTATACTCCTTCTTGTGACATTTGTGTTGTGTCTTAATAAAGGAGGGGTGAATAGTTGCAACAGGTCTGGGGGGGCACTTTTATGTCCTGAGATGCCCTGGGGCCTCATGAACTAATAAAAAAATCAAATGGGAAAAAATCAAATTGGCCCCATTGGTTTTGGGGTTGGTGGGTGGGTTTTTGTTTGTTTTTTAAATGTTAAACAGTACAGGGAGGTCTTGCAGCCTACTGAAAAAGCAAATTGTTGTGAATAGTAATTCACTCTTTTTTGGGGTCAGAGGTAAGATTGGTCCAGGGAGGTGTTGAGGGCGACTAAAACATCCTTTGGGGGACAAATGCAATACCAGAGAGGGGTTTTGCTCAGTCCTATAATAAAGACATTGCCCAATTGTGATGTAGTGGATTTATTTATTTTTTTACTTTAGAAAATGGGATATAAAATATAGAAGGGAAGAGCTTGGGGTAACTGACTATGAGAATGCAATCCCAGCTTTGTTGGAAGAGAAGACAAGAGAAGCTCCTTTCTTCCCAGTAGAACACATCCCATCCTTCTCAGTGCTACTCCTGTTGGTTACGAAAATGTAGTAACAGGGGGTCCCTCTCCTTCCACATAGTGGAGATGGAGATAGAGAACAACAGAGGAGAGCAGGAAGGGATGCTGAATGAATCATAAGGCAGAAGGACAGGCAGGTAGACAGGAGAGGTGTCACCATCCACAACTAAAATGTTTCCACCAAGCTAGGTGAAACAGTACCACTTCATACCCCAAACAGGTGTGCTGTGGTTTTGATGAAAGTTCAAAAATCCTGGAACAAGATGTAGGTAGGTAAACACAGGGTGCCATAATATTGGAAAATATCTCCTGTGTTATCAGGAATCAGTGGAGTGAACAAACAGTATTTATACCACAGAAAAAGGGATATTGTGTATGGAAATACCCTTTTCTTCTATACGGTGTATGATTTCCCAGTGTGTTCTCTTTGATCCTCATAATCTTGCACTCTTCCTCTCATTAGCATCTTTTATTACTTTTTCTCTTGTGTCAGTAAGCACTGGCAACATTTTTCCCCACTTGATACAACACCTAGTTATTTTTGTAATGGCTACAACAATAACAACTGAAGTGATTACACTTATTTTTGTTTCCTTGATCCTAGCATCAATCTGGCCTTGTAAAAGAACTGGCAAAAGTTATTAACCAACAACAATATTTACTGTCTGTTTGCCTTTGCATACCCGGCTAGCTCTTTTTGGCTCTTCATACTCAGAAAATATTCCCTTCCTGGTCACCTCGAGGGGCAATTCCTGCCCCAGCATTAATACTGGCATTCATTCCAAACATGTTCTCCTGTGCTATTTTAAGATTAACCAGTCACTTATAACTACTTTCACTGTGCATTATCAGCCATATTTAATCAAATAAATGCATTCTTTTCCTATACACATACTTCCTATAGAGACAATGTGTGTGTTTGTGCACACGTGTGCACGCCTGCCTGTGTCTTTACTTTGCTAGTCTATTTATGTCTCCCTCATGAATTTTGTGTGGGTTTTTTTTTAGGCAAAGTATGTTCAGAGGTGGTTTTGCCTAGTCTTTTGAAATATACCCTACAGTGCCTGTTATTTGTTGGCAGTCTCCCATCCAAGTACTAACCAGAACAGATCCTGCTTCAATTCAAAGATCAAACTGGTTCTGATGCCTTTAGAGCCTTTAGGCCTCTAAAGTAGATGCAGTATATTATATATTCTTTTGTTAAAAGGGGAGTTTATTTTCCACTTGCACTGCATGAAGTGAAAACTGCCTGGCTTGGTTCCCTAATCTCAGCTGCCCTTGAAAAAAGCAGCCAGTAACCTTCATCTTAGCTCCCCCAGCTTTCACTCCCTCTCTAGTTGTGGAATGCTGTGCTGCTATACTTTTAGAGGATTTAAACAGTGGGGCCAATCTCTTTGGGTGGTTTTGGTGCTGGAGAGTCTTGGCAGAATAGAAATTGTTGGCTGGCATGGTCTGTTCTTTAATCTGCCAGGCAAAGGACCCTCTGAGAATCACCATTCACTACTAAATGCCAAAAGTCCAAGAACAAAACAGATCTTCAGGGGTTTCCAGTGACTTGGGTTTTGACGACTTGATTGTAATTAGCATAATGAGCTTTGACTTTTATTTTTGCATGGATGGGTGGTGAGGAGGGCAACAGGGAAAGCACAGCAAAACTACCCATTGATTCTTTTTTTAAAAGAAAAATAAAATAAAATAAACACAACTAAGAAAGCACTCCTTTTCCAGACTGGACCAGCTGGAAGGTAAACATTTGTCTTCATGCTGTGCTAAGAAATCACATTTTCCATCTCTAGGATTTGAGAAGGTGGTGGGAGAGTGTTACATTTCAATTGATTTATTAACAAACTGAAGCCCGGGCATAAAGGACACCCTCCCCTTCTGTATAGAATGTAAAGAGTATCATTTGGCTTTTGCAATACTTGCCTTGTTCTGAAAGGAAGGTCAGGTTCATGTCCACGCCTGCCTCTCAATGGTTAGCTGTGTTAAGCTGCTCAGAGGTGTGTGAGTGTGTTTATTCATAAGTGTCAGAGGACCAGCCCTGTCACCACTAAGCAACTGTAACAACAAAAATGTTGAGGAAAATCCTTTCCTCGGATATACCCAAGCACGCCTCACCTGCTTAGCAAGTACGTGTTTAAAAAACTGGTGAGTGAGTACACACATATGTACGCACACACTCATTTTGCATAAAGCAGATTAAAGCATATGGATTATATCCCAGCAAACCCCTAACAGCTTTTTTGCATCCCTGTTCAGCAGTAAGCTGTTTATCCTCTTTGTATCTGTTATAGTAGCTAGCAAACCTTTTCAGTGGTGTAAGTTAGTAAATCTTTTTAGTAGGTCTTAGCATGGCCATATTTCAGTACCAGAAGACTTGAAAGCATGTAAATACTAAGCACTGTTACTGCATAACATCAAATGTATATAGTGCAGCATAAGTGATGTAGGCTATGGAAATTTGCATGCATTTCATATTTTAATGCAATGTGTGACAGATTCTAGAATGAAATATAAGCCTGGTCTATTTTTTTTTCTTCCCAAGAGTCACACTGAAAGATTATGTTGCCCTTAACATGGAGTTGCAAACAATGGCCTTAATGTTATTGTTAGTCCTGCGTAGATCAAAGCCATTGAATCAATTGGATTTACCTATGTGTTGACTCACCATTCAACAACTGATTCAGTGGGTCAACTGGGATAACCAACAGGATTCTAGCCACTGTGTGTTTCTGTAGATGTGTTACCGAGTTTGGTTTTATATAAATTTTGGGTGCCAAGCGATCAGAAACCATGATCCCTGACAGACCCCATCGCAAGCCGCCATTACCCTAAAAGCGAGCTGACCACGTAGCCAGCCTGCCTTGCTGGACTTGGTCATAGAAAAAGGTAGATTTAAACCTTAAGAAACCAGTTCTGGGAGCTGCCCTACAAGTTTCGCAGGTAGCCCAAAGAGAAGAGGACAAAGAAGTAGCCTCTTTCCCAATGAGCAAGTGATTGTATTAACAACTCTGCCATTCAGATATTTGCCTTCCCCTGAAAGGTGTCAGACCTCTCCTTTGTATATCCATTGTGTAAGTTTCAGCTTAGACAAAAGATAGCCATCAAGACCTTTGTTCATCAGATAGCAATAGCCTGAGGATATGTTTCGCAGTATAAATAGGACATAGATTTCTGCCCTCATTGGGCTTGTTGAGCTGAAGTTCCAAACCTCAAAACCTTGCTTGCTGAGCTGCTGCTCCAGGCTTGAGTTCTCTGAGCCTTGGGCTCCGCTGAAATCACTTCAGCTAAGCCAATGCTCACTGTCTCTCCCAGGCCTCTAAGTTAGCTTTGCCTGCTGGAACTCAGCTCCTAGCCACCACGGTCGCCGCTTGCTTTCCCCGTCCTCCGCGGCCGTGTTTCACCATCCCCCATCACTCACATCCGTCTCTTTGGAGAAGACTCCTAAGGTAAATATTCCAACGGTGCCTCTATCCTTTCTCCTTTACCCCCAACCTCTCCCCCTCCCTTGCTTTAGCATTGAATGTGTGTGTGCGTGTATGATCCTTTGTGTTGTGTGGCTTTAATAAATGTTTATATTTTTATTGCAACTCATTGGCATTGGAGTCTCTGTTTCTTGGGGTTGGACTAGATGACCTCTGGTATACACATAGGGACATGATCCGCTGCGTGAGTTGTTAGGATACGTCTCTCATAAATTTGAGCTAATTAAATTCCCCTAATTTGATCCTTCCTAACAGATAGAATTCTAAAATGCTCAGTCTTGTGTCCAGGCATCCAATACAGCCATTCACTTGCTCCACAAAACCTGACTCCTGTTTGCTGTGTGTGTTCATGCCTGCATGCACATGGACACTTGTGCACACACAATTCCAGGTCTGCAGACAGAGGAGCAAAGGTTTGACACAAAGCCCTCTCAGGCAGCACCTGAGAATAAAAAATGCTGCTGCTGTCACATCAATGTGAGGGCTTTTGTTTTCTAACACTCCACCTCTGCCCAATTTGATTAGTAGATTTCAGGGCAGCCAAAATATAAACATTCTTGGCTTTGAACACATATATTAATTGATAGAATTCCTGACACATATAAACTTTGTTGAATTTGCTTTCCAGGGTTATATAGAAATTACATGTAAGCATTTTTATGTTTTATATTTTATTGCTTTTTCTCTCTTTCTTTGTGCATAGCTAGGCAAATTTGTCCTTAGCAGGAGTGTTCCTAATTTAGTCCCTAGCGACCTCTGTAGCCATGATTGGCAGGCTGCTGTCAAGGTGGAACTTATGCCTTGATGGTGGGAAGGAGCAGAACAAATGCCAGAGGACAGCTCCAGTTCCCCTGGGGAACTGGGCTAAAAAGGTGAAAGAAATGCAATTACAGGATGTTTTCTAGCAGAGAAAGTTAATTAGCTACTTAAAGAGTGTTTAGTGCTATTTGCTAGGGGGAAATGGACACATAGTGAAGGGGTCCTTCCATTGGTATGGCGGGGAGGAGGGCAGAATCTATTTTGGCTTCTAGCATCTTCCTCTGTAATGTTTCTAGAATTCCTCTCCATTCCAAGAATGTGGTGTATTGGGAAACTTCACTAGTTTCCGTTCTGTTTCCAGGCCCAATTTAAAGTGCTGATTTTGACCTATTGTTGTTAATTGTAGCATGCTTTCAAGTCATTTCTGACTTGGTGACCTAAGACATGGAGATTTTTTTTTTGGCAAGTTTCTTTGGGGGGGGGGCTGCCATTGCCATTCTCTGAGGCTGAGAGAGTATCCCTTGCCCAAGGTCACCCAGTGGGTTTACATGGCTGAGCCGAGATTTGAACCCTGGTCTCCAGAATCCTAGACCAACACTGAAACCACTACACCATACTGGCTCTCTGATTTTGACTTGCAAAGTGCTAAATAGTTTGTGACTAGAATCTCTGAAGGACAACATACTTTCATATAAACTTGCTTGTACCTCACCATTATAATTGGAAGCCCAATATGTCCCACCACAGAGAAAAAGTAGATTGAGAGTATTCAGGCCACAGGGCTTTTTTGCTAGTAGCGCTATGATGTGGAATTTGTTTCTGAGGGAAGCAAGACTGGCTGCTTTTTTGTTTATCTTTAGTTGGGCAGTAGAGACAGTTTGATTCCATCAGGCTTTTAATGTTTCAAGTTGAGATTTTGGGTTTTTGAACCACTCTTAATTCTTGCATGTAAACTTCATCATATGATGTGTTTTGTTTGTTTGTTTGTTTCTTACTTTGGGCATATTTTGTATTTTTATTGTAGCTCACCCTGAATGTTTTTAGATAGAACTGTGTAGGTGTCAGCTTCAGAGGATGGCAATGGCAAATCTCCTCTGAAGAAACTCGCCAAAAAACCCCTCCAATAGCTTATCTTTAGGATTGCAGTAAGTCAGAAATAACTTGAAGGTTAAGTCTTTTCTTTGATGTTGAACAATTGGTCAGGAAGCTGTGCTTCCATCACAGACATTTTTCAGACTGCTGATTCTACAAGGTTTGGGGCTTTAACACTCCACTAACCACAGCACAGTACATTAAAACAAAGCAACAAAGCATAGCGGTCCAGTCCAGATTATAAACATTTTTATTCTGTTCTCTCTTAAATCAGGGGAATAAATGGTGTGATTTGGGCCTTTCAGGGCCTAAACATGGATATGGTGCTTTAAGGTTCAGGCTTGTGGCTTCACGTGGCTGATCAGCAGATCAGCACAGACAGAGAGGAAAGGAGCAGTGATGTGGATGCTTTGATGGCCTTATCATTTCATGTGACTGCTAATAGAAGATGCCTTGAGGCAAGAGAACACAGAAGGAGTCCCCTGGAATTAGCTTACTGTTGCAAAGGGGGCATGATACACCACATTCAGTTCCTCCTGCCTTAATAAAGAGATTTGCTATTGGCTTCATTTCAAGAAAGGTTTTGCTAGTTTCAGTTTTAAAATTAATGTTTGTCATAGTTGCATTTATGCTCCAGATATGAAAAACAGGGAGAGAAGGATTTTGTTATTTGTATTCAAATGACACAAAAATATACCCTTACACGGTGTACACCATAGAACAGCACTAGGTTTTTATGTATAGGACCACGTGTTAGGTCCATTTTCATAGATATGATGTTACATGGTATGGCAGTACTTCAGTGCTTTATAAGAGATCCTTTGAAGAATGTTCAGAAACTTCAGCTCATCCAAAGAGCTGCAGCCAGGCTGTTAACTGGGGCAGGTTATAGAGACCACACAATGCCTCTGTTGAAACAACTCCACTGGCTGCCAGTTTGTTTTCAAGCACAATTCAAAGTGCTGGTTATGACCTATAAAGCCCTATATGGCCCAGGCCCAGGCTGTTTGGCAGTCTGTATCTCCCTGTATGAACTGTTCTGGGCTCTAAGATCCTCTGGAGAGGCCCTTCTCTCAGTCACACCCCCATCTAAAGCATAGTTGGTAGGGATACAAGAGAAGGCCTTTTCGGTGGCTGCCCCTGGACTCTGGAATTCCCTTCCCAGGAAGCCCAGAATGGACCCCTCTTCATTGTCCTTTTGCCAGCAGGCTGACCTTTTTGTTTAGACAGGTGTTTAAAATGGAAAGTCCGGGTGGTGGTGTATTGTTTTAAGGTATATGGTTTTTAAAATTATTTTATCTTTTTAAAATTTATTCTAGTTTTAAAAGATTGATCATTTTAATATTGGAATAATTTAATACCAGTTTAATTGTCAGTTTTGTAGGTTTTTAATGGTTTGGTGTTATTTAGACTGTCAGCTTTTTTGGGTCCCAGTCTTGGAAGGAAAGCAGGATAGAAATAAACAGATGATGATGATGATCAGCAGGGGAGATCATTGCCATTCACATAGATATGGGCAATGGCTCCAATCCTGAATGGTTCAATGTAGCATAGTAGTTTTGCATGTAGACCTATGCTAGGATGAGCCAAATACCACCATCCAGTCTTTACCATACAGCCTCTGAAGCATCACCCAGGATATTCCCGTAGCCAGACGCAAAATGTCAGCCCCTGCACAGAAATCCATCAAGGTCCTCCAGAGATGATTTTTGCTGCTGTAATCATTTAACATCCAGTTATAGGGGCTTGGCCAGATGCTTCTCTGATCCTGCCCACATTCAATGAAGCCTGAAAGGGCCATGTGGGTCTTCAGAGGGTGAAGAGTAAGCTGAGGTGGGGGTGAGCATGTAGAGGAAAGCAGGAAACACCAACCTCTGCAGTGCCCAGAAAAGTACATGCTCAAGTATAAGAGAAACACATACCTGCCTATACTACTAAAAGGATCATAGAATCATAGAGTGGGAAGACCACAAGAACCATCCAGTGCAACCCCATGCCATGCAGGAACTCACAATCAAACCATCCCCAACAGATGGCCATCCAGCCTCTGTTTAAAGACCTCCAAAGAAGGAGACTCCACCACTCTCTGAGGGAGTGTGTTCCACTGACAAACAGCTCTTACTGTCAAGAAGTTCCTCCTAATGTCGAGGCGGAATCTCTTTTCCTGTAGCTTGCATCCGCTGTTCCGGGTCCTATTCTCCGGAGCAGCAGAAAACAAGCTTTCTCCATCCTCAATATGACATCCCTTGAAATATTTAAACAAGGCTATCATATCACCTCTTAACCTTCTCTTCTCCAGGCTAAACATCTCCAGCTCCCTAAGTCGTTCCTTGTAGGGCATGGTCTCCAGACCCTTGACCATTTTAGCTGCCCTCCTCTGGACATGCTCCAGCTTTGCAACATCCTTTTTGAACTGTGGTGCCCAGAACTGGACACAATATTCCAAGACGCCAGCCAATGTGTGCCAGTGCCTCAGTGGTACACTCAGTGATCTTCCCTGCCTTGTACATCTTCCACTACTAGGATGCACTATGGAATCTATGGTTCCTCTCTCTACAGTGTCTCTTTCTAACATGGTTTTCCTTAACTATATCTTCAACTGTATTTCTCTTTGTTCTTTGCTTTTCGGGCTTGATGCTCAGGAATAGCTTTGGAAGGACAGGTTGACCCCAAAGGGTTCTGTGGACTATGGAATGCTATTTGTTCTAGCAGAACAAATAGGCAGAATATGTGAGGACTGTGTACGCTTCTTATAATGAGTTACCAGCTGCAGAAGAGCATCACGACCTGTGCTTGGAATTGCTATCAATAAACTAAAAACAGTTTTCATGGTCAACGGAGGAGTGACATAAGAATGCCCCCTAGAATATCTGGTTGGGTGCAAATGTAGCACTCTGTAGTCAGTCTTCACTCTGTGTTTGTAATTGTATCCTGCACTGTTTTTCTGACTGAGTGTAGTCAAATTAGCAAGCTGTTTTTATGTGATGGAAGCACTACACACGGTGTAAGAATTGCTAAAACTGTTAGGAAACCATCCTTTGAAGATACTCCAAAAGTCAACAAGTACCTCCAGAGGAAATATCAAAAACTGATTATAGCTTTCATCTATATAGGTTAAAAAAGCTTCAGATTTTTTACTACCCCCCCCCCAACATTCTACATTTATTTATTGCAAGGGTGAGGTGTTCCTAATATACAGTGGTGCTGTGGTTCTTATTAAGTCATCTCCTTCACATAATGCACATTAATCAGGTGAGTGAATGCGAGTGTGGAGGATTCACATAGAAATACCAAAAGAAAAAAAAAGGGGTGTGGGAGAAATAAATTTCTGCACTTTCTATCATTTGTTAAAATTCATAAATAATACTGTAAATCCCTCTGTGTACATTACAGTTATAACATGGGGGAAACGGCACCAAAAACTGGCAGTACCTATAATTCCTTTCTTAAGTCACTCCTTTTTTTATAGTAAATATACCTTTTAACTGTTTCAGCACTGGGAAGTCAAATGCTTCTAAAGATTAAAAGAGATATTCAAGGGACTCATTGTTAATCCAAAGACTGAAGCTCAAATTGAACAACAGTTACAAGAAGTGTATGCTAATTGCTATTAAATAATTCATTTTCTCTCACAACCAATGGTTAGAACCTAGATAAGAAGATAATTAGTCCAATTTGAAATTATATACAATACAAACTCGAAAGAAACACCTTCATAAATTTATAAAATTACAACAGTAGAAACCAGTAATGAGAGGAACAGGATCTAGGTCATTCTGTAGGATCAAACCAAAAGGAATCAGTTTTGGAGGGAAAAAACCTTTCAGGTAAATAGTTGGAAAAACATTAGAAAGTACACTGAAGTTAGTACAGTACACTGGCAGTATGTAATCTCACAAAATGTGCGTCCATGTGAGTGCAGTCCAATTTGTAGGAGGGAATGTGATAACAAAAGCACGTTTCTCCTATACTTCATAGGAATGAGAAGAGTTAAAGTACAGTCTCCCCTATGTTTTCACAGGGATCCACTCCAGACCCCCCTGCAAAAATGGAAATCCGTCAATATTGAAGTCCCATTGGGCAGCACACACTGCAGGCACGCACAGGTGCACGCCCCATTTTAAGTCCCTCCATTTGCTCCTCGAAAGCAAGTAAGCGAGGGGTGTGGATTTGAAGTCCACACAAATGGAGGGACGACTGTATTTCTGTTTCAAAACGTGTGACATATCTAGTAAGATCACAAAGCAAATGATAGATGCCACACCCAATCTTGGACTCCTGTCTGTTTCTGAAGGACATAATGAAAATTTATTCAAGAAAGACTCACCTTTTGGAGCTAATACCATGTTTAGAAGTTACAACAAACTACAACCCAAATCAAGATCTCTAGACAAAAAAATAAAAACAAGGACTAATGGACTCCAATTTTTAAAAAGTAAATAAGTAACAAAAGTAGTTGTGTTGGTCTTTAAAGATAAACAGAATGCATAGTTGGGTAATATTCATTTTGAGGACCAGCAACAAAAGTGAAACAGAAGAGCCTTTCAACTTTCTCAGAATTCCTGTTCAGGATAGGTGGTACAAAATCCCCATCCTCTATTTTTTTGTTTTAAATCACCTAGCCTGGTGCAGAGTTCTGTTTAGGCCCAAGTCATTTCCCAACTGTACATTCTCTTCTTAAAAGTTAACTAAACAAGTGCCTGATGGTATTTAGAGACAGAAATATACAGAATGAGATGTTTAAGATGCCACCTTCTGTACATGCTGATTCATACATATCAAGTTTGGTGATAGTTGCATTTCTTCATATTTAATTTGTTTTGTTTATAAAAGTTCATTAAAGTGGGAAGGGAAGCAACATATATCTCCAGAGAGTCCATGGCCAGCAAAGAAAACTTTTCAGCGATTCATCAGCAGCTCAGAATATGGAATCTTTGTACCGGTCTGAGAAAATGAGCTTCATTGTTGTGGCACTGCAGAAACAACCTTTTATGTGTGTTAGTTACTACTTACCCTTGAAAATGTTCTTTTTAATGGTGCTTTTGTTTTGGAAGAAGAAGGTTATCTGGATAATTGGGCCGTGTCCTTGAAAGACATTTCAGGAATTCCCCCCTTCCAATTTACATTTGTTCCCTGTTAGGCCACAGCAGGCTCTCTACAGGAACAAAGTAGTTTGGGGTTTTGATTCCTACACAGTAGTTGCTTTTTAGCAATTTTCCAGGGCTTTCTGAAGAACTGCCCCAAGCAGTGTCTTCTCTTTCCCATACCTGCATCTTTTGACTCTTCTGACCAAGGTGGTCTACCATCTGTTCTATAAATTACCTAACAAATCAGGATGGCAGGTACAGTTTTGCTTGTTTGGAGCAAATTACATCTCCTCACATTATTTGACAAATGTACCTTCATGAGGTCTCTAGGGGGTTATTCAGACATTGTTGTTTTTGGCCCCATTATGTGAATTAATCTTATACATTCTGGTTTTATTATTCATTATTAGCTGGTAAAATCTTGCTAAATGAATAGTTGGTTGGCCCTACAGTGATTAACATCAGTGTTCTAGTGTAACATTTCAGTGCAGTCAAAGTAGAGAGGAATTTGCACTGGGGAGAGTTTAAAGAAGAAGGTATTTCATCTTGTCATGACAATTGCCACACAAATCCACTGATCCTCTGCATAGCTAATAAATTGTTGTACAGGCTTGTTTATAATACTAAAGATATTGTACAAGAAAAGATATATCTTGTACCTGTTTCCCTGTAGAATACTGGGTGTTAGATGGTGGCTGTTCCAAATCAAAGATTCTGTCAACTGGAATGCATTACTAATAGCATCTACATTTGTTTAAGGGTATTATTTATTGTGAGAGGAAGGCTTTCAGGTTTCCAGAAACTGTGAGGATTTTGGAGGGGTGGGTTTTAAAAAACGGACTTCTGTAGTGACAGCACTGTACGGTCCCTTCCTGTGTTTCATCTGTTATGTCCTGTAATATTCACAAATGTTTTCATTTTGGCATCTGTGAGTTGCAAAGTCTTAGTAAAGTATATCACAGACTGCTTTGTGTACGTGGAAAACCTTGGTACAAGGTAAAAGGACTGGAGGAGTTTGGTGTTTGTGGGCTAGGGGCAGAGAAGCAAGGAATCTACGGTCCAAAGAACCCCAGAAAGCTGTGATAGAACTGAAAGCGAACATCAAGTTAATTAAAGCAGGTCTGCCTGTTTAAAGGGAAAGTGATCATTTAAATTCTAAGGTGTGCTGGGGGTGGACATGTTGATTGTTAGATGTACACAGAGAGAGAGGCATACACACAATCACACACACACATAGGTCTCAAGTCGTATTGCTGATCTTGGTCCTCTCTCTGGGGCTCTGTTAAAAGTGTAACCCTCTGCTTGTATATCAAGGGAATGTGAATTGGAATGCAGTGACCCAAACCCTTTGGTTCATTCTAAAAATAAGGCAGTTCCAATAGCCTGGTGTGGCCTTACTTTCAGAGGCATTGCTGTCAGGATAGGAAAGTGCACTGATGGTGGGGAGGGGAGGGCTGTTCTGCACAGGCATGCTGAGTTTGTGATTTTTTCAGTGCTCAGTGCCCACATTGTTCAATAAGCGGATTAGAAAACACTGCATAAAGTAGCTTTTCAGGGGGCTGCTTTCATACCTGCTCCTTGCCTTGTTTTGCAAACCCACGATTTCACAGTGGAGCCTATTCAGGCTGTTCAAGTCGATTGGCCTTTTCAAGATCCTAGAGGTCACAGTTTCAGATTCACTTATTTCCCAGAGCACTGCTGTTTTTCTTAGGGTGGAGGTGGTATTTTGTAGAGGAGAGAATAAATTAGCTTCTCAAATCTAAACTCTGGACTCCATGGGAGGAGCTGCTGGGGGAAAGGGCAAACAGCAGATCTCCTGAGTTCAGTTACTTAACATGTTGAAAAACATGGTGTCTGGCTTGTTGTTTGCAATATTTGTGGTTAAACGGCTGCCACTTTTCCTGTTCAGAAATGAAAGTCTCTGTGTGTTATCAAAATTTTTAATTTCTAAATTTAGGATATTAGAATTATGTAGAAATATGGCACAGTGAAGCAAGGAGTTTTTCTAACAGTTATTGTGGTTCCTCTAAATGACTAGTGTGTTCTCAGATTTGCATATAGTTAAATCAGAGGTGTGTTGAAAAGTAGGGTGGATTTTTTTTTCCTGGTAGAATATACACTTACAGTTTGAGGAAAAATTATTTTATTTTATTGTTTTTTAAAAAATAGAACTAGTGCAAGCCCTCAATGATCGGTGCTGTTCCCAATTTGTTTTCTCTGCGAGTATAAGAACCCAAAGTCCCTTCCCTTCCTAGCTGCAGTCAGTGAAGGCTGATGCAAGTTTTCCTGCAGCTCAGCCATTTTCTACCACATCTGTGACAATGGAACAATGGAAGAGACACAAGAGGTTTTATATACTCATATACAGACAGATGCACCATTTATGTGCAGTTTGTGTGTTCTCTCTCTCACACGCATACATTTTAGATGTTTTAATTCCCCATTCTGGATCTTATTTATTACAGAAGATGTAGCTAAGAAATGCAAGCATATGCCATGATGAGCATTTCTCAGCTTTGTTTTCCAGATCATCTGTGTAAAAGGGAGAGGCACTTTTTCTGGAAAGGAAGAGGCCATAGATTCTGGGTAGAGCACGTGCTTTGTATGCAGAAAGCCTCAGGCTCAGTCCCTAGAATTTCTCATGACAAAGAATCTTGGGAAGCAGCTCTGGGACAGACTTCTTCCTGAGATCTTGAATTGCTCCTGCTAGCCAGAGTGGAAGTACTGAACTAGGCAGACCAATGGTTTCACTCACCCAGTATATACGGCAGCTTCTTGCATTCATGTAATGTTTACTGTGGCAACTGCATGCAAAGCTTATACAGATTGTAATTTCTGTTGTTCCTAGTGCACTGCAATATTACTCTTCATGCTCATAAAATAAAGATGTGAAAGTGGCTGTCCGTTTCCATTTGTACTAATGAGGAGTTGTTCCCAAGGCTACTAAATGAATCTGTGGCAGAAATGGAATGTGAATATAGGGGTTTTCCAGTCTGCTTCCAACACAGGAGCCATGCTGCCTTTTACTTTGCCCCCACCTTTGCAAATGTACTTGAAAAATTCCCCATTTTAAATCTTGGCCTCTCAACATCATTGCTTTTTTCTCCCCTAACACTCCCCCCTCAAATTCTGTATAGATCCTGAACACAAGCATCTACTATTTTTTTTTCTGACCGGTGTTGGCTGCTGAAGTTATTTTATGTATAAGCTGCCTTTATCCCACAGTGGGATCCATGGTGGCTCACAGGTGACCCACAGCGGCTCATTTGAGATTGACAGGAGATGGGGAGATGGGACAAACTTGTTTACAAACAGTTTACTTGTGGCATCAGGTTCATTGACTTGAAAGTACTGCACTAGATCAGATGCTTCAGTGTATGCCACTTTACAGAGAGGATAAAGACACATCTCCTGACTAGAGTGAAGCATAATGAAATGAATGAAACATGTGTTTTAAAAATGTATTTCTGACCTTTGCAGCAGTCACACAGGGATAAAGTTAGGCTGAGATGATGGTGTTGACAAGGCCATCAACTGAGCTTAATTTCTAAATGGGATTCAGTATGGGTTTCCTACATCAAAACCAAATTCTTGGGCTAATACACCACACTGACTCTTGCACTTAGCAATTTTCAATTTCTTGCTGTCTCCTTTTTTCCTTCTTTGTACAGAGGTTCCTGTGAAAGCCACATGACTTGTTCAACCAGCTCCAATTCAAGCCTTGATCCCAATTCTCAGTTCCAGGAGAATAATGGGCAGGTGCAGACCTCTAGGTGGGATGAGCAACAGAAGGTGTTTGCCTTAGAACAGATCTGTGGGGTCTTCAGGGTTGACCTGGGTCAAATGAGATCTCTTCGACTCTTTTTCAGGTAAGAAGGGTGTATTTTTACATATTCTGACATGGTTATCTTTGCCCTGTTCCCTAGGTGTGTGACACTACAACAATACCAGATTGAATTTCCATTCTTAAATATTCTCTAAGTATATTCTAACTGGGAGGTACTAATTCTGTTCTTTTTGGTCCATGTGGTTGTCTGCAGCTTGTTTCCTTTCAAGCAACATTTTGTCCACATATATCTTCTGTGCCTCCTGAACCAATCACCCAAGACTTGCAGTTTTCAGCAGTGGAGGAATTTTACTGAGCCATTTTAAAAAATGTTAACTTGGAAGTAAGCCAGATTCAGTATATCCACACAGAAGTGGCTCTTCTTATCCAGGCTTAGAATCTGCAACCTGCATCAGACTTGGCTTCCTGAGGCTGGAACTGCACCAAATATGCATGTCTGCCAAGTAATACGTAATTCCAGAACAAGAATTGATGCTGTTGCTTCTTTTTCTTTTTCTCCATTCCCACCCACCCAGTGTTTAATTTTCCTTTAATTTAATTTTCAAAGGAAGAAAAGTATATGCAGTGAAAGTATTATAAAGCTGTTGCCACATGTTTGTGTTACCTGCCCTGAAGTCAACCTCAACATATGCCAACCCTATGAATGAGATGTCTCCAAGACACTGCCTGTGGCTTTCTTGATTGAGTCTATCCATCTGGATTGTGGTCTTCTTCTTTTCCTACTGCCTTCTACCTTACCAAGCATTATTCTCTTTTCTAGTGACTCATGCCTTTTTATGATATAGCCAAAGTACAACAGTCTCAATTTAGTCAGAAGCCAGCATAAGATTTCATTACTTCAATCTGACTGAAGGTTACCCCACTGTTTCTCTTCATGCCCCAAGTAATGGTCACATCCTGGGAAATACAGTGAGTAGAAGGGTGTGCCTGAGCTTATGGACAATCCAGTGTTTTTTCCAACCTCATCTATTTCAACAGTGCCCCTAAACTGCATAAATGAGCCTGAAGCTTTTTGAGAGCATGAACCAAAAAAGGTCAATTTCTTGATGGGATGGAGGTTGCTGTAGTCTCTTGAATTAGAAGGCCTCACACATCTATAACTTGAACAAAATATTTGTTTTAAGCTGTAAGTCATATGATACTGTTGGTATAGAAAATAAAAGGAGGTGTCAGAACCAATGGGAATATTAGGAGTGATGCTGAATAAAACTGCTCATCTGTCTGAGTCATTATGGTATAGACTGACTAGTAGGGGCTCTACATGGTTTTAGACAGGAATTGTGCCTATGTGAGCCTGCCTGTGCATATCTGCATGCAAATTTAATGTGTTGTCTACAAGTCTCTCTGCACCATTACTTAAGACTTCAGTGGTTTAGTCCAAAGTGTTGCCTTCCTAATGTACTGTGGTGGGCAACCAGACATTGTTGAAAATACAACTTCCCTCCTCACTCACCACTTTCTCTGACAGCTGCGGTAGATGGGAGTTGCTCTCTAACAATATTTGGAAGATCCTTTTTTAGTAGAAAGCTAAATGTTCTTATCTGAGGCCAAGCACTGACACATAAGGCTCCTCCAGTTTCTCCCAAATGGTTAGGGAGCATTTTTTCAACTTGCTTGAAGGCAACTGGCCTTGCAGGTATTTATTTATTCATTGATCCCCATAAACACATTCTCCTAAACATATTGATTCCCCTTAACATATTCAGTGACCAAAGGGAACTGTCTGAGTGAACAGGAAGGATAAAACCTACATTTCCATGCAGGATTCTGCCATTTGCCATGCAAACCAGTATTTCTTTCTTGCATAATTTCTAGGCAATGGCAAAGCTGGAGATTTGCTTTTGAAAGACACAGTACTACTCTTGACTTCCAGGATGCCATCCAGTCAACATACACAACTTCAAATTTGTGCTCTTAGAAATAATTATCACAATGAAGAGTTAGTTTATGATGTGTGTGTCCTGATCTTCAAAGGAGTGTTGCCCAGGCACTTAGCTTTTGGTTTTATCCTCACAGTGACTGTGAAAGATAGTACAGATAGTGTCTAAACTAGGGATAGTCAGAGCAAGGAATTCAAACCTGCCTCTTCCTGTCCAGGTCAGCACTCTATCCACTCCAGTACCACCCTTTGTAGAGTCATTATAGTGGGGCTCATTCTTGTAGTACTATCTTACGTGAGATCCAGTGTGACATAGTGATATGAGCATTGAACTATGACTCTGAACCATGAAACCAACTGGGCAAGTCAACACTTGGGCAAGTCACACTCTCTTAACCTGAGAGGATGGCAAAGGCAAACTCACTCTTAAGAAATTTCCCAAGAAAATGCTATGAACCTTATGGTTGCAATAAGTCAGAAACAACCTGAAGACAATAACAAATTGTATCCTTGCCTTTTGTGTTATTTCCCCTACCAACCCTTTGTTTGCCTTTTTACTATTCCTGTTGTCAAATTAGTCTAAATTCTGTGGACTTTTCTATGAAAATTTGCAAGGGACGAGCATCTTGCTTTTCTCCCACAGGACTTGCTCTTCTCTCTATAACTCTTTCCATTCATTACTGCTCTGGCTATCTTCTTTTCCCTTTGGTTTGATTTTCTAGTATTCATCTGTTGAGTATGTAAGGTTTATTTTCTCAGAGCCTGAGCTGCATAAACAAGAAATATGCCCTTATGTTCCATAAAATTTAGACCCATTCTAAGGCATATGGGACAAGAAGTCTCCTTGTTTAGAACCAGGGAGAGCTGGAGGTATATGGGCAAAAATACAGTTAATCACAAATATGGTATCAGAATTCACATATCATTGTAAACTGCCTTAGGTCTCATGGCAGGAAAATGCTGGGTTATAAATGAGTTAAATAAGTAAGTACATTGGGATTCATGGGATTTTAAGGAACCAGTAATCACCCAAAGTGTCCCCAAAGCTCTGCATTATTCACTTCTGACATAAAAGGGGTTTACAGTTAATAAAGGGAGTTCTATATCTAATAAGGTTTCCAATCTTCCTGGCATTTCTGTTGTAGGTCTGGTTGGTGTGGTCAGTATTGGTTCCATGCAAAGCTAGAATTTCTTTGAGATACCAGCTCCTCTTGATAGTTGTCTCCTCAGCTTCTTTGTCCAGATAAATGCTCCTTAAGATCTCCTCTGGGCAGCACAGTTGTTGTTATTATTATTATTATTATTTTCATCTATCCCGCCTTTCTCCCAATATAGGGACTCAAGGCGGCAATCACTTGTTTGTACATGCCCAGCACACCAGGAATCTGTGTAATTACTGTAAACAGCCTGTGAGGTACTACCAGATGTGGGCAAAGCTCTTCCATGGGTGCTGGGAGAAGAGTCTGGTGTGATTTGATTCTGTAAGACCTCACAAGTGTCGGTTGGACCATGAAAGCTCATAATCAGAGCAGTGTGTGCTCTCTGGGCAACAGAGGTTGGGGGAGGAATTAAAATGAAAAGGCAACTTCTACGCCCAGGGGGGAAAGCTGAGTATGTGCTCTGAATATATTATGCAAACTAAGGTCAGATGATTTGCATAATTCATTTTGAATGCGGTTTGGAGTTTTCAGAAACTTGCCATTTCAGTCCTTGCAAAATCTTTCAATGGGGAAAGAAGAAAAAGACAAAGAGGGAGCTGGAGAAAGAGGATCTTGGGCAAGGGAGTCAGGAAGAGATGTAGGGAAATACAGATTTTTGGAATAGGAGTAGATGTCTCTGGGAGTCCATATTAGATCACTTCAGTTTCTGAACATTTATTGCTTCTTGCCAAGGCTTGTTCCAACCACATTTTCCATGTACTATAATTCACATTTCTTTGGAAGGATACCCTTAAGAGCTTAGCCATACAACAGAATTCACAGATGCTGCTTGTTATGCTCCCTCTGCTAAAGGATGGCCCATTTCCCCCTTGGCTTTCTGGCTAGTAAATTCTGCTCTTCTCTCTATGTCCCCCCCATCTTTTCCTACCTGTTTTCATTCAGTGACGAGGCATGTACCAGTGGGCAGCTAGTTGTTGCTAGCAGGGAGAGTCAATATAAGATTTTCCACTTTCACCATGGTGGCCTGGATAAACTTTCTGAAGTTTTTCAACAATGGAAATACTGCACAGAGACTCATCTCAAAGACCAGGTAAGCTGTAAAGTTCAAAGCAGAGCAGGGACCCCCTCATGTGCTTCCTTCCATACACACACAGAGAGAGAGGAAGAGAGAATAAGCTTTCTATGTGGGGTTGAAATGGAGAGAGGAAATTCAAGCAGCATCTTTTTCAGACATGTCTGGATAATTGCAAGGGTTTGCAAGCACTGATAACAGTTGTCTTGGTGAGTTCTTTCTTGTTCTGGAAAATGGGATTCATCAGCACTGCTTTGCTTCCTTATTTAGCTGAATGGGAACGGAAACATCCAAATATTCATTTCATCTAAGATCAGGGTTAACAGTGAGTAAATTTACATAGAATTGCCAAACTATGGCAGGAGCATCTGGCAGAAAGACTCTTCAGATAAACTGTTGGTTCCCAACTAATGTTTTATTGGAGAAAGTAACGAGGTACCTGTAGGCCTCTGTAACCCCATCTGATACTATGATTTGGACCTGGTTTCATTTCCTTTGTTTACTGATGTCCTTCACAGTTACTTATTGTAGGCTGGTTGTTGTAGAAAAGGGGAGACTGCAGTATGAAGGAGTGATTTTCCCCAGGCTTCCTTGTACGTTGACCTTTCTTTCTTGTTAGACAAAAGGACAAAAGAAGGCCATGAGTCTAGAAAAGATGGGATTTGAACCCCAGTCCAGGAAACTTCAGTGTCTTAGCCTCCATGATGCTTTCTGCTTTCATGATGAGATTTATACTTTCTGTTCATTGTAAGACTCCTAGCAGTTCTGTTCAAATGGTGTTTTGACTAGGCCTGTTGCCATATCTCACTTCATTCTGCACAAAGGCCTTGAAAAGAAAGTAATTATATGTTTAAAGATACTAGAGCTGCTTGTTAGTACTTTCTGAATTCCCTTACTACCCCCACCCCCGTGTGCATTTTCCTCATGCGGCTTGCCTCTCATTAGAGTACCAGGGGGCTTGCATCTCTGTGAAGCAACCTTTTGATTTTTAAATTAAATGTCAGCTGCAGTTTTCACCGTAGAATGGCAAACGCCCTCACGGAGAGCCTGGCACTGCTGCTTCTCTCTTGCCTAACAGCAGCCCTTTTGTATGTGGCCAATCAGATGTAATTTATTGCATGCATTCCTCAGCAGATCCAAGTTGCTGCTGCAAGCTGTGTTGACTCTGATCTTGGACAGGAAAGGGTGGGAAAGGAAGGAAACATAACGAATCAGTTTTTGTGTCACTGTGATCCTTAATTACTCCAATTATATTCGCTGGCTTGGGCTTGAAGCCCTCCCAAACTTTCCAAGGCATTGCATGTCTCCCAGGGCAGTTGCAAGCAATTTTGTCTGTTCCACTGTGGTGGCCTAGATAAGATGTCCAAGCAATGGAAATGGAGAAAAGGCTCCTGCAACTGCTGCACTTTGCCCCCATTCTTCTGTTTTGTCTTGCATTTAGCAGCTCACTGATGTGAAGACCTGCATCCAGTTCTCAATCCGTCGGCCCAAGCTGCCCTCCTCGGAGACTCATCCAGAGGAGAATGCTCACAAGCGCCTCGATGTTTCTGCATGGCTCCATCACCTCAATGAGGCTGGACAGGTAGAGGAAGAATACAAGCTGAGAAAGGTGGGTAAAATGACAAGAGTGGCACATTTCTCCTACTTTGTTTCGGAAGAAACAAAGTTTCTATATTGTATATGGTACAGCTGCTGTGTGTTTTGCTAGGAAGCTAATCATCCCATTGTGCAGGTCCCAAGTCCAGTAAATGTCATGGTTAATACAGTATATCAGGATAGGCTTGGGACATCTGATTTAAATCTCAGTGAATTGTGCAACTCACTGGAGACCTTGTGTCAATTGAGGATAAAAATGCAGGGCAGGAGAAAAACTGTAGACCTGGAGGAAAGATGGAGCACTGGCTGGCTCCTGTTTAAGACCTGCAGAGCATTAATGCTAGTCATGCAGGAGATCCAAGAGGGAGGGTGATGGCATCATGGGAGTTCTCTGTTGCTGTCCTGCTCCTCTTGCACAGCCTGGGAGAAGCTATTGTGCAAGGAGGCATTGGATACTTCCTTGCATAACATCCCAACAAATACAAATGCAAGTCTAAGACCCTTGGTTATGCCAGCATAAATCATCAAGAGGATTCCAATCCTAGTGCAAACTAATTAATTAATTAAAAAGCTTTAGCCTGATTCTTGCAATGGCAGTGAAGCTGAGGTATCTAAATGTTGAATAATATGGCATGTCTCTTGATTGGGTTGCTACTTTTGCATTATTTTCAATTGCTCTTTGGAAAGCGAGGGCCTGTGGACATTTCCAGGAATGCTTGCAGTTTGGAAAGCCAACCAAAAGCAGTTGAAGCTGTCTTGCTTTAAATAATTAATGGAAGAGGGATGTATGTGAAGCGCTAGTTCCAAGTGTGAAGTTTCTGAGATTGGGGATTAAGCTGTGACGTGAGAATGATGCGTTAATTGTATAGGCCCTGCAGGGGGGTTATTGACATTGAAATGAGTTTGATTTATGTCTCCCCTGGGAAAAGAGGGGGCACAACATTCCCCCTAAAATATGTACAGACTGTGGACTCCTGAATCAGGGCATCACTTGTGGATGGGTGAGGGGGAGGTCCAATTCCAGAAACACTGACATTTCCTTTTCTTGGTTGCAACTTCTTATTCTTTCTCCCCTGTCTGTCTTCACCCCCCACCCCACCCCAACCCTAGGCTATTTTCTTTGGTGGGATCGATGTCTCTATCCGTGGGGAGGTCTGGCCCTTTTTGTTGCACTACTACAGCTATGAGTCCACTTCAGAGGAGAGGGAGTTGCTCCGAGTACAGAAGAGAGAGGAATACTTTGCCATCCAGCAGAAAAGGTAACGAGGGAGTGCTGCGTGATGGCTTCTGCTCCAGTCCTTTTGGGTCTGTCGCCATAATATTGTCAAGAGTCTTTTAAAATCTCTTTTATAAGAGATGGATGCTAAATTGGCATTGAGACTTGGCTATCGCTCTATTCATCACCCTTCCCTCCTGCAAAAGACATTTCCTATCCAGATGAGAAGGTAACTAAAGCTGTGGGAAGAGACCATTATCTCTCTGGAGTGGGAAGAACAAAATGCACTTGACTGCAGGGGTAGGCAATTTCTGGCCTTTGAAATGTTGTTGGACTGCAGCTCCCATTATTCCTCACTGTTGGTTGTGCTGTCTAGGGATGATGGGAGTTGCAGTCCAGCCACATCTAGAGGGCTATATATTCTCCACTTTTCTTTTACTGCTATTAGGGCAGCAGCCACAGTCGGGCATTAGTAACTCTGTAATTGCTAAGATATAATAATAATAATAATAATAATAATAATAATAATAATAATAATAATTTGTTTTATTTATATACCGCTATTCCAAAGATCATAGCAGTGAACACAAGTAAGCTAATTAGCAAGTAACTAATTTGCCGCCCCCAACAGTCTGGGTACTCATTAAGCGACCTCGGAAGGATGCAAGCCTGAGTCGAGCTTGGCCCCTTTGCTGGTCTTGAACTCGCAACCTGTATTTTTTGAGTGAATGGCTGCAGTACAGAAATGCAAGTACCCCCTCAAAAATTGCATTTTTAAAAAATCCTCCCCCCCCCCATAAAACCCTGTCCTCTGGCCATTTTAGGCTGTGGAGAGACCGTTTTTAAAATAGAAAGTCAACAAGGTCATGTTCAAGTCTAGTTCCTGTTCTTTAAAAAAGGGCTTTCTGTGGGTCTGAAATACCTCAGGGAAGTGAAAGGTAGTCTCAGTACTCCCCAAACTTCCCTAGAGAGCATGGGGCCATTTGAGGCAGTACACAAACACATGTATATGCATATGGGGAGTGGGATCTTTAAAATGCAGATATAGTGGGTAATGGTTCCAATGACCTATGGGAGGCTTGTGTCCCCCCCAAAACCTGGCAGTTGTCCAGCCCTGCTCTGGTCTCACATTAGTCTTGAATCCTATTTTGAGAGCAAGGCAAGATAAATTAATAAACAAATTAGTTGAGTTATGCAGTTGGGTTAAATCATATCAGTTTCTGGCATAGTTAATTTCCTGTTGTGGAAGCTCTGTCTTTAGTCTCCCCTTGTCCCCCCTCAGCATGTTAAAGGGCTACATAAACCTATATGTGGATGTTTAGTGTAAACCTTTCAAATTAAAAACACTTGAAAATTGGTTTCAAAAATTATCTGGTCATTTAAAGATGGGAGAGTGTGAGTTTTACACAGTCATTATGCAGTAGGTGTGCCCAGAATATTACTGTGTTATCAGTTGCAAACAAGTCAGCTTTAATTTATGGCAAGCCTATGAATCAGAGACTTCCAAAAGCCCCAGTCATCAGAGTCAGGGCTGTGGCTTTCTTGATTGAATCAAGCTACTTGGAATGCAGTCTCCCTCTTTTGCTGTTGCTTCCTGCTTTGCCAAGTATCTTCATTTTTTCTGATCATGCTCTCTCATAATATGTCCAAAGTAGTGAATAGATAGACCAAAATATATGCTTCTTTGGTTGTAGAGATGCCTTTTTGCATACCCAGTATTTCCATGGTAGTGCTTCGCCTATTAAAATAGACCATGTGGACTATTGCTTAGGATAGTCATCCCAAGTGTCTGAAAAGGGATGATGTGTATCTGTCTCCTCTAACCTGGTGCCCTCTGGACATGTTGGGTTAGAACTCCCATAAACTATTCCAACAAGATGGCTGGCTAACTAAAGCATTATGAGAGTTAGAGTCAAGCACATCTGGAGGACATCCAGATTGGGGAAAATTGATCTCTACTAAGTCCAGAACCAACCACAATTATCACTGTAGTCATAATCCTGTTGCTGCACTACACTGCCTGCTGCACTTTTTCCAGGAATGTGCAGTGGTGGGGAAGGAAGGTGGACAAAATTTGCCAGCTTTGAGCAACTCTGAGTTTCTCTGACACCTTATTTCCTTCATAGTGCCTGTGCCCATGAGCTTTTGTCCTCTTGCTTCTACCACCTGCTCTGACATAGTTAATGCTAGCTGAGCACATCAGTGGGATTCCAGCCATTTTCAGTAACAAAACTCGGGCCCAATGTGTGCGAGAGCTAGTGTTGGTCCCATTTCCAAGCGTTTGTTGGAATCATCAAGGTCTTCATCAAAACTTGGATTCAGATTATTATGTGGCATGGCTCAGTTCTAAAATCTTCAATCAGCAATTCCTCTTGAGCACAATAATCTTCTGTTAAACCTGTTTGAGGAAAGATTGAGACAGAAAGAAAGCAACTTTTTGGCTCCCACAAGTGCCCAAATTCTCCTTCATTTTCACCCATATGTTCAGACCAGAATAGCAATAGCTTCTGGTGCCTCCCTGGCAGCACTTGTGAGGTTTTTTCTCCCAAGAGACTGGTGCTGGTTTATTTTATTTACTTCATTTACTTCATGGTGGTGGGGAAACATATTCACATTCACATTGTTATATGGTACTCAGACTCTCCATGGCTCCGGAGGAGCAGAAGGTATTCTGGAGGAACGTGCAGTTCACTGTCGACAAAGACGTAGTGAGGACCGACCGCAGTAATCAGTTCTTCCGAGGAGAGAACAACCCCAATGTGGAAACAATGAGGTGACTGTTTTACCCCATTAGATCCATCAGTGATTAAGTTTTGCCCCAGCCTTGAAGGCTCCATGCTTCCAGCAGAGTCCTGAAAAGATACACAGGCCTTTAAAAGGGAGGAAAGCAATCAGGCATGATACTTTTGGAGACCATTTTCAAACACTTTGTGTCTATTATTTACTTATTATTTGTCCTTATAAAATCACTACTAGCCAAGTCAGTATCATTCCCTTCCATACTGCAGATGGAGAGACTGAAGCTGAAGGACAGTAGTTAGTCTAAGACTACTTGGTTCCTTCCTGGCAGAGTCAAGAAAAATAATCCAGGGATTACCTGATTTCTGGTCTTGCTTTTGGCCTCCTTTCTCCATTTTTGCAAAAGTCCCCCTGGACCAAATCAGCTGCCTGTCTAAAGGAGCAGCAGTTCTTCCTTCAGGTATTAGGAGGCCTCACTTGTCTCCCTCATTCTCAAGGTAAAACGTTCTGTCCTATGCCTGGTTTAATTTTTTTTTAAAGAAGATTGGCCAGTTTTCAAGTCTACCAAGAGGTTTGCTGTTCTGAATTATGTGACCCTAATTAGCTCAGTCTCTGCAGAAGTAGCAACACACTCCTCATAGATTAATTCAAGAGCCTCCTTTCAAACCAAGTAACTGGATTCATAGCAGAGATATGATGCTTTCACTGTGGCTGCAGTGAATAGCTCTTTACTGCTACCTCCCTGATAGGAGAAGGAGAACAGGTTAGCTGGTGACCTTCACCCTCCCAACATCACTTTCTGGTCTCTTCTGGTTGTGCTCCCCTTAGGCGAATATTGCTGAACTATGCAGTGTACAACCCCACCATTGGCTACTCCCAGGGTATGTCTGACCTCGTGGCACCCATCCTTGCTGAGGTTCTGGATGAGTCGGATACCTTCTGGTGTTTTGTGGGTTTGATGCAGAACACGATCTTTATCAGCTCCCCCCGGGATGAGGATATGGAGAAGCAACTGGTGAGGATTTGAGCTTAGTGCCCCCTCCCTCCGCTTTTCTCTTCTCTTTCTCCGTCACTTTCCAGTGAAAACTGCTACAGCTAGGCTGAGTTCTGCCTTTTCTATGCAGATGTATCTAAGGGAGCTGCTGCGGCTGATGCATGTGCGCTTCTACCACCACCTGGCCTCCCTTGGGGAGGATGGTCTTCAGATGCTCTTCTGTCACCGCTGGATCCTTCTCTGCTTTAAGAGAGAGTTCCCAGATGCTGAGGCACTAAGGATATGGGAAGCCTGCTGGGCTCACTACCAGGTAAGGCTCTGCAAAGTGAGATATACACACCAGTGATGTAGACTCAAGTCAACTGACTTGGACTTAAGTTAGACTTAAGTCACTTCAGTGACTTGACTTGTCAAAAATGACACACTGACTTGACTTGAGACTTGTATATTTTTAGTGACTGACATGCTAGTGCCATTCACTTTGTTCAGCAGGCAAGAGCCACCTCAAAAGTGCAGGGTGCATTTCTCAGAAGGTAACAGCAAATGCGTTAGGCAATGGACTTGAGGTGGGAGGATCCTTCTAAAGCTTTTGAAAAGCTTTAAAAGGCTTCTCTGATATGCAGTAGGGACAAGCTGCAAGCAGACCTCAAGCCCCACCTCAGGCCCATTGCCTAACATGCTTGCAGATCCTTCTGAGAAATACACTCCACCAACTCTTTTTTCTGTTAAAAGTTGGCTCCCAGTCTTGAGACTCTACTTGAGACTTGACTTGAAAGTATCTTACAAGGACTTGAGACTCAACATGACACTTGGTAGATACTTGAAACTTGTCTTGAAAATTAGACTAAAAGACCTAAATACATCACTGATACAAACACACACCACTCGTGTGTATGTGTGTATTAGAGGTGGGGGTGTGCTCTTGAATTGCTCTTTGGAGGATGCTGAATGGGAATGTTGTCAAATGCAGCTGCCAGTTTCCGGCTTTATGTTAATAATAATAATAAATATCTTTCCACCCCCGACCTTTCTCCAAGGCTTGAACAGCAAGTTTCGTCATGTCTCACAGCTATCTCGCAGTGGATGCGCCATCGGCGTTTGAAGCTCAACATGTCCAAGACGGAGCTTCTTGTCTTTCCTCCTAAGCCCACCCTTCAACTCTCCTTTTCTGCCTCTGTGGACACATTTCTATTCAACCAGTCCAGCAAGCCCGCAGTCTTGGTTTTATCTTTGATTCTTCTCTGTCGTGTGTCCCTCAGATCCAGACCACAGCCAAGGCTTGTAGATTCTTTTTGTACAATATTGCCAAAATCCGACCATATCTCTCCACCTCTACTGCCAAGATCCTGGTCCATGCCCTAGTGGTCTCACGACTTGATTACTGTAATGTCCTCCTGGCTGAGCTTCCTCTTTCTCACCTCCGTCCTTTAATTTCTGTCCAGCATTCAGCTGCACGCATTATCACATCCACCCACTGCTCTGATCACATCTCTCCTGTGTTGGCATCCCTTCACTGGCTCCCCCTCCCTTTCTGCATTCAGTATAAGCTTCTGCTGTCGACATTTAAAGCCCTCCATGGGCTGGCCCCTTCTTACTTATCAGACCTTCTTTCTCCTCACTTTCCCACTCAGGCCCTCTGTTCTGGTAGTCAGGGTCGGCTGTCCCAGCCCAGGATTTCCTCTGCCCCATCTCAGATTCGCCCCTTTTCACTTGCTGCCCCTCACTCCTGGAACCTTCTTCCCCCGCGAGCAAGGGCCATCACTTCTTTAACCAGCTTCAAAACGGAGTTGAAGACCATCCTGTTCAGAGAAGCTTTCCCAGGCATTGCATAATTGTCGCTTGCTATTTGATGTTCTTTGATGCCTGTTTTATTGAACCATTTCCTGTATTGCTAAGTACTTTTTTATATGTATTATCCTACTAGAGAGGCAGGCTAGCTCCAACAGGCCTCCCTGGAAGAAGATTAACCATCCATTATGAAGCCAAGCCCTCCCTCCAGTCCATCTGCCTTGGTCCAGGCCTTGGAGACAGAGAGGAACTGCTGGATCTCATCTCCTTCCGCACCACCTTTCCCTTCTCCTTTTGTGTCATGTCTTTTTAGATTGTAAGCCTGAGGGCAGGGAACCGTCTAATTAAAACGATTGTATGTACAGCGCTGTGTAAATTTACAGCACTTTATAAATAAAGGTTAATAATAATAATAATAATAATAATAATAATAATAATAATAATAATAAAGATTTATCACAGAGAATCCAGGATATATATGATATATATAAATCCCTATGCCCACCCCGATTCCAATGCTAAAACAGGATTAAACAGTCATAATATAAAAACAGTAGAACTATAAAAACATTTGATTAAAATTTGAAGGAAAATAGGCAGATGAAGAGGCATTTTCGTGGTGGTGATCATGTTTGTGTCAAGTTCGTATCCAGATCTCTATACCCATATCTCTATATTGCTGAAATATTCTCTTCCCTCAGCTTTGGGTTGATGAGATGAACAGGTGCATCTCCCCCTCCCCATCTGAGGGATCTAATAGCCTTCTCCCCCACTATTTGACTGTGACAGTATGTGAACAGATGCACATTTTGCCCTGAGGCTTCATTACTGAGCTCTTGGGCTGCCTGCTCTTGCTGCTGGTAGTCACCACTGACACAGTCGGGCTGATTTTTGTGGCTACCTTGTGTGAGGTTAGCCCCCAGAATGGAGCAGTGGTGAGAAAGAGGGTCTGACTTCTCACTGACCCACTCTTGCTCAGGAGAGAAGGTGCCTGCCATCAAATTGTTTATCATGTTTTGTTTGCTCACATTTCACTCTTTGCAATAGTTCCTTTTCTGGTGGGGATCTGGAGGTGGGGAGGACAGGTGGGCAATGGAAGGGAATGCCTGAAGGGAGCCTTGCTCAAATTAGTAGAAAGCCATAGCATGAAGAGGCTCTTCCTCCCGGTATTGAATCCCTGGCCAGTAGCCAGGTGGCCTAGAGTGACTCCTGTGCTGATAAAATCCAGAATTAAGTAAAACACAGCATATTAAGCAAGTAAAATAACTTAATTCTGCCACCAGAGATAATCAGGATGAACCATTTTGATATATTACATATGTTGATATAAGTTTACTGAACACATGATCTGTTTTTTGAGCGATCTGAAATATTGTGATAGAATGGAAATACAGTAGCCCTTCCCAATTCACAGGGGATCTGTTCCGGATCCTCCCCCTGTGCAAAAATAGCAACTCGCAAATATTTAAGTTCCATTGAAAAAATGGCGTGCACACAGAGGGCCATGCACGGGCACGCACTGCCATTTTATCCCTCCCTGCTTGTCTCTTCTGTGAAGAGCGAGACCGTGGACCTCAAGTCCGCGAAAAGGGAAGGACAAGTGTACTGTGGTAGAAATGAAATATTTCACTCCTTTATAAAAGGAAGCAGGGTCGATAGCTGTTGGGTTAAAAAGCATTTTATATGCTTAGGGTGTAAATTTTTCATTATGTAAACATGCATAAATCATCTTGGAATACACCTGGGAGTTTAGCATGTAACTGAGCACCAGGATTCGCTGTCTAGCTTACCAGTTGTGACTTCCTCTTTTTTCTGCCCAGTGCCCTAATCCAAAGGAGATCCCTTTTGACTTGAGAAGTCTTGTCCAGGGATCCCATCCTGTATGGAGTTTCTTTCTAGTCTTTCCACTATTGTTCAATGTTTGCTTAAATCTTACCCTGTGTTGCTGTGGAAGCATCAGGCTTTGACTGGCTATCCATACACCAGGGGGCAGCAGAGGAGAATGCCAAAATATGACAACTCCTTGCAACTATAAAACCATTTCTGTTTCTGGGACCTATAGACAACACTTCAGGAAACCAAAGGCATTGGATAATTCCATATTGCTTAGCATTTTCTACCTAGATGCTCAGGAAGGTTTGAAAGTAATGTAGGATGGTCAACCATAGGGCCCATGCATAGTGTGGAAAAGCTTTGGTCCTGTCAGAATGGCAGTCTTCTGTTTTCCATCACTCACTGTTAGTGATTACTGTCTCTCATGTATTCTCCTGGTTGTTTGAATGTGACTTTTAGTGCAACCCTGTGCATGGCTGCTCAGCTCAATGAGACTTACTGCTGGGAAAGCATATAGGATTGCTGTCTTAGTTCTTGTTAACTAGTTGTAAGCTGATCCAGGTATGACATTGAGCAATATGATGATGAAAAGCTTCTCAGCTATACAGCCCTAATGGTGTGTAATATCTGCTCAGTGATGTATGACATTAAGCAATATGATGATGAAAAGCTTCTCAGCTATACAGCCCTAATGGTGTGTAATATCTGCTCAGTGATGTTATGTACCCTGGTGAAAGCAATGCTATATGTTGATGTTGCCCATGCTAGGGAATACATACCTGCCTAAAGAGCTTTTGAACATTTTTCCTCCCTGTGTGCCATGACTAGAGACTGTCCAGGGCTAGAGGACTGTCTAAATTATCAATGAGATGTCAAGGCTTATTTTATTTGGGGCTGAGTGAGCATTTGAACCTGCATCTCCCCAAAATGTAATTGCTACACCTCAATATCTCTACATTGTGTGAAGTATCATTGTCTTGTCTAACTTTTTCAGTGGGGCTGACTCAACAACCAGCAACACTGACGACTGGTGAAGGAGCTGGACTAACATTGCCTTGAACCTTCACCCATGCACCTGTGAATCACTTCTTCCTTTGATCTTGCAAAATCATGCAGGATTCTGTCTAATTTCCTACATTGTTCCCCTGCCCTGTATGTCTTTGGTAAACAGAAAAGCTCCTTAAAGATGATATTAATCAGTATTCTTGATCCTTTCCCCTCCTTTTGTTTTTGTTTTGCTGCTACAGACAGACTATTTCCATCTCTTCATTTGTGTGGCAATTGTGGTGATCTATGGCGATGATGTCATTGAACAGCAGCTGGCTACTGACCAGATGTTGCTACACTTTGGGAACCTGGCCATGCACATGAATGGGGAGCTCATACTCAGGAAGGTAAATAAAATTCTAATGTTTTTTTTTCCACAATTAGAAAAGAAATCTGTACAGATCTCTCTTCTTCAAAGCAGTATATGGTGATGTATACAGAATGCAAAGGAGTTCCTTGGCCTGAGACCAGAGTTTTGGGATGTTTCTGAAATACTTTTAGGACTACAATTCCTAGAATCCATTGGCAATGCTGGATGGGCAATTCTAAGAACAGTAGTCCAAAAAGTAGCTCTTCAGGCTCTGCCCAACACAAAACATTGTCTGGACATACTTAGCCGTTTCTTTCCTAGGCCTGCTGTTTCTGCTGTCCACCTTCTCCCTGAATGCCTTAACATTTAGCACTGTCTCACTTCCAGGCTAGAAGTTTGCTCTACCAGTTCCGCCTGCTGCCTCGGATCCCTTGCAGTCTGCATGATCTGTGTAAACTTTGTGGCACCGGCATGTGGGACAGTGGCTACATCCCTGCAGTGGAGTGCACTGGCTGTCACCCAGACTCTGATAGCTGCCCTTATGGGGGCATGGTGCAGGAACCTTCCCCCAAGTCAGGGAATGAATGCAGGAGGGGACTGAAAACACGAGAGGTTTTTGCTTTCCGGAAATGACAACTCATCATCAGGGGCATGAGATGGCTGAAAAAGAAATAGTTATCGGTGGCATGGCCCAGTTGAAGAGAAGATGGAGATGCTGCTCTTTAGTTTTCAGAAGCAATGAATGAATGAGAGGAGAAAAGAGATGATGCACATTAGAAGAGTGTCCCCCCCCCCCCGCACCTGTCAGAGTTGGATCTTGGCTTGAGGAACAGCATGCCTGGGAAGGAGGTGATCTGGCATAGTTCACAACTTTTGAAGGGAGTGCACAAGGCTATGCCCAGTGACTTCACACACAGACATTCCTTGCTGCCCTGCTCAGAGGGGAATACAGAATACTTAAAAACATGTCTCCACAACCAGCAACATTGACGGCGGGCTGGATTAATATTGCCCCAAACCTCTGTTCATGCACATACACATACACACACACGTTGCTTTAACCAAAACAACAGCTACTGTCTTCTGTACAGAGCCATGATGATCATCTGGAATATAGTCTGCCAAAAAATGAAAAAAAGTATAAGAATAATAAAATTGCAAATTTTTGAATCCCAAAGGGAATTATTTCAGTGTGCGCGTGTCTGCCCAGTGCATGATCACTAGAATACCATTATTTTTTATCTTGTTTCTATATACACAAAGTTTGTTTTGTACAGGTTAAAAATCAGACTTTGGAAATCAGGAGAATAAAAATCTGCTATGTTCACTGTGAGTATAATAAATTATGCAAAATTACCCATCTTGCTGTTGGGCTGGAGGTGTCTTTGATATACCAGCCCAATTTGAGTGTACAGGTAGAGGTCTCTCCTCAATACCACCACCTGTGGCAACACTCTGAGGTGCTTCTTCTGCTCAAAGCAGGTACTCATATTACAGTTTTGGGCAGAAGTTTGAGTCTGGGCCTTGTTGAAGTTTCGAAGACTGAGCCTTCATATTCTACTACCTATTCCTCTGTCCACCTCTTCTCTTTTTATCTATGCCCTTCCTCTTCTCCACTGTTAACTGCTGTTGACCTCTGTCTTATTTCCTTGAAAATTTGCCAAGAATTGGTGCTGTGAGAACCAGGAATACACAAAACATGAGCTGAGTTTTGGGATCATACTTTGAATCCATATGTACAGTAATGAGGTGGGAATGAATTCAGCATTTAATTGGTTCTAAGTGCCATGAGAAAGAGGGACAGCATGGCTCCTTCTTTCACCACATCAGCCTTGGCTGTTGTCATCAGCACTTGAAGGAAACATCTGGCTTTTTAGCTGCAGTGGAAGGAGGCCTGCTTGGTTTCTAGCCTATCTGTTACTTAACTTTTAAACCAACTGATTTTTTTTCAAGCAACTGTAAGAAAGATGTACCCACCCACCACCTGCTACCAATTCTCAGGTTAGGTCATTTTGAGATGTAGTGCTTCAACCAACTTTGCTTGCAAGGGCATCTTTTTACATCTGCTCTTATGTGACATTTTCAGAGGGGCAAAAGAACACCTGCAATAAAAACAGCATCTGTGTTTGTAGTCTGTTCATCTCCTAACACAGACCTACACAACTGACATCCCACCAAGCCAAATGCTGCCTGCAGTTCTGTAATGTGGGAGTGGAGGCTACCAAGTGTTTAATGACCTCACCCTGCTTTTGCAGTCCCAGTCACATGGCAAAAGCAAGTGTTGTCCTGAGTTCATGAAGGGCTGAAGCCAAGTTGTGTTTGCTTGCCTTCTTAAAGAAGAGCTGCTTTAATAATTCAGCTGAGGGGTAACTGAATCATAAAACTTTGTGAGGGGAAGAATCAATTCATTTCATCTTTTTAACTTGCAAGATTTTCTATTTCACATTGATATAACAGGAGAAAAAGCTCACCTGCTTGGAGCCATGAATTAAATTGTTAAATAGTTTTGTAATTAAGCTATACATATTTGTATGCCTTGCAACAAACAGCTGCTATGGCAGCATAATGAAACAGTGGGGGATGCTAGGTAGAGAAGGATTCCTATACCATTCTAGCCATAGACTTCCCAAAGACTTTGAGTGCCGCAATCCAATCTCACCCTTAAGCAACCTAGGTGTGGGTTCTATGGTTTGCAACACTTGACATGATCAGTGTTCTAGCCTTTCTAATATGATGTTGTGAAGGTATATTGCACTATAATTCCCATCATCCCAAGACAGCATGGTCAAATATCTGGGGATGACAGGAGTTGTATTCCCATCAACCCCACAATCAGAGCCAAGACTGTGTCGTCCACAGATTTATCACCTGCAGCGCACAAGAGAAACATTGGTGGACCACCTCCATATTGCCAGTGCCCCTGTAGTTCAACAAAAATAAATCCACAACTCTATGAGAAGTATAGAATATTGACTGATAAAGCAAGCAAAAATAGTCAGCTAAATGGAACTGAGGAATCGGATGGTGGCTGGAAGAAACAGACAGACATACAGAGATGTAAAATATAGAAAGTTGAATAGTCTCATTCTGCTCACTTTATGGTTCGCATTAAGAAGCTATTTTATAATGTTTCTGAGAATAGAAAAAAGCTACTGATAGACATCAGTGGAAAAAGCAAATAATATCTTGTAGCTAGGATTGTAAACAGTGTTCCTTCTCTGATCAAAAGCAGGGGGTAAGATGAAAAGTGAAAGAGAAGAGACCCATCTAACTTGGAAAATAACCCAAGTCATACCAGTAAGGGTGCAGTTTCTAAAAGAGGAAGAGCGTCGCAGAAACCTCAATGTGTGTCAAGCCCAATGTTAAGTGAAGCATGGACCAAACCTTTAGTTTTTTTTCTGAACCAGAACAGGACCTGGATCATTATGTGAGAGTGAAAAGTAGAACTTGGAAAACAACAGTGGATTATTCATTCAGAACAAGAGTTCAACCAAACCACAAAGCCTCTGATATGCTGCGCTCACTGGCAGAGCTTGAAAAGTTACTTTTTGGAATACAGATCCCACAATCACCTGGCTAACAAATGGGCCAAAAAGTTACTTTTCTACATTCTGTTCACTGACTACACCAGTATCAGAACTGAGCAAATAAAGTAATCCCACCATCTGGGAGGAGTTACATATTTGGGGTTTTGACATCAGCTTCTGTACTCTGCCTTCTTAGAGGATTAGAGGACTAGGTTTGGAGAGTGTTTTGCAAAGATAGACCTGGAGACCTGGTTTCTGTTTAAGGCTGATCATTCTTAATGTTTTCCTGGTTTTATCACTCATGATTTTATAATCTGATGTTAACAAATCAGAGTAACAATTCTGTGGATAGTTATTAAGTTCATCTTTTCCTCTTTAAAATTAATTTGGTTGCTACTTCAACTAATATATGTCTCTGTACAATGAAACAGTACAAATAAAATAACTTGTTTCTTAATTTCTCAGAATTACTTTTTTCATACATGCTTCATAGCACCTTTCAGGGATAGGTTTTGACTATTTGCCTGTTCCACTCCACTGTGCAACTGATCATCATTACAAATAATGTACCTTATGTCTGAATTTTCGCATGTGCACTGAGACTAAATCATTTATTGGCCTGACCAGAACATTATCAGTTGCAGCTGAATATCTGCTGGGGCCGAGCCCCAAATTTAGTAGCCAAATTTCTTGCAAGAACATCACGTGGGAAGTTCACAGGGGCACTGTGCTGAGAGTGTGTAGCTTACAGCTGCCCTGCAGTGTAGTCCCCAACTATGTATGTATGTATGCATCGTCCAGCCGCTTGCTGACCTATAGTAACCCCGTGAATTTCATAGGGTTTTCTTAGGCAAGGAATATTCAGTTAATACTGCAGGACAAATATGGAACTTCTTAACTCTTCCCCTCAGACCTCCAACCATTCAAGCCAAAGCAAGGAAGCAGTTGCATGGGGACAGCCTCCACAATCCCATGCAATTGACTTGCAGATGGGTTGCACTTGGAACAACTGAAATAAACATTGCACACAAAGTAGGATCTGCTACTTGGGGCCCATACAGACAGGCCAAAATACAGGTACTTCAAGTCACTTGGGGGTATGCTGTATAAATGATACATGCATGTTATGAGGCCAGAAGCATACATACAGACAGGTCAAAATAAAGCTGCTTCGGGTCCTTAGGACTGGAGTGTGGCATTGGCGTGGCTTCTGGCCTCTTAGGAAGCATGCATCATTTAAACAGCATACCTCCAAAGTGATCCGAAGCAGCTTTATTTTGACCTGTCTGTATGGGCTCTTTGTTTCTTGTTTGATGCTTTGTATTTTTCAGCTCTCTTGGCTGGAGATGGGAGTCATGTGGCCCTCCAGATGTTGAACTGCAGCAGCCAGCATTCCTCACCATTAGATAGGCTGGCTAGTGCTGATGGGACTCACAGAATAGCAGCAGCTGGAGGTCCCCACAATCCCATCCCTGCTGTCAGCTAGGGGCTCAAATAAAGATACGCACAGACACACCAGAGGTACACAGCATTTTGTGACAGGGTTCCATTTTTTCGAAATCCCTTTTCATTGCCATTTGATGCTCTTATTTCATCTGTTGCCCAAGGGAGATAATAATATCAGGATCCCCTGTAAGTATCTGAAGGTTATTACTCTTCTACTTCCTAAGACGTCTCTCCAAGCTCATGTCTTTCCCTTTTTGCCAGAGCACTAATCATTTCAGGTTGCTCTTTGGATTCTCCTTGCATATATAACAGGCCCGGTGGGTAATTAGCACTTCAGACTTCTGTGCCACGAGGGAAAAGCCTTGGCAGGAAAGAGCCAATTTAATTTCAGTTTAGCTAGGCTTTAGTAGAGATGAGATGGCTGTGTGAACAAAATTTCGGTGGGAGAGTGTTCTTTTCACCCTGTTTGATAGGGAATGTATTACTGTTAAGGCTTGGCTTCTTCCAGAGGTCATAGGAATAGAGCACCACCTGCCGTCCACAATAGCAACTGCTTGTGTGCTGTTAAACAAGCTGTGCTCCTCAAACACCCATCTGGCCACTGGGGCCATGTACCATGTGGGCCAATGCTCATTTTTAAAGTTGCTGTTTGCCAGTATTAGTGACTTGAAAAGTGGATGCTAGTAAAAGCTCATCATGTCAAAGGAGGATCTTATAAAGACTCCATAAATACTGTCTGTCAAGCCAGCAGCCATTAGAGGATACTATTCAAAGGCGAAGAGAGGGGAAAAAATGGACAAATATTAACTCAAGAATTGTTCCTGACAAAAGCCATTGGAGAGAAACAAAATAAGCTGGAGTGTGTGGGTATGTTGTTTTGTTAGTTCTCCATATTCCAGCAGTTCTGTGTCATTTGACTTTTGTATTGGAGTGTTGTGCAGTAGAATATTGAAGAGTCTCAGAAGGAGCACTGTTGTGTTTTCTAAAGTGATTGCTAGTCGCACAGGCACATCTCAACCTTTCTTGTGTAGCATGGATGCATTCATTGTGCATGTCACTTTGTTCAACCGGTAACCGTCTTTCTAGGTTTGTTTGCCATGTTAGACTGGGATCTGTGTTGTCCTAATCAGTTGTCCCATTTTTGAAACAAAGAAAAAGATTCAAGTGAATGGAGGAAAGAGGCAGGGGGCAAGAACATAATAATTCACAGACCACAAATAATGCTCACACACACTTAATAAATGTTACATACATGATAGAAAGGTCATATACATGTATTAAGGCATGCAGATGCATGCCTTCCTAAAGGTATTGTAGTGGTGCAATCCTTCATGTCTTTTTCACAGAAATCCCCACTGAAATCCACAAACCTTTAGCAAGTATATCTAGGATTGCAACCCAAAAGAGTGTTGTTGGGAAACTTGACATGAAAGAAAGAAAGAAAGAAAGAAAGAAAGACCATGTCAGGCTGTATTTAATTAGTGAAGCTGCAGTCTTCTTGCATTCTGCTATCACCTTCATCCAGTGGTCCTCAAATGGACATGTTCCTGAGTGAGTCAGACAATGAGAGGCCTCCCCACCCCCATTTCAAAGGGCTTTTTTCTTTCACTGGGTCCCAGCATACCATTATTATTACATGGCTCTTCTAAGACCTCCCTCTGCTGTGTCAAAAAACATATAAGTGGAACACACTCCCTCAGCGAGTGGTGGAGTCTCCTTCTTTGGAGGTCTTTAAAAAGAGGCTGGATGGCCATCTGTTAAGAAGGTTGGAGTTCCTGCATGGCAGGGGGTTGGACTGGATGGCCCTTGTGGTCTCTTCCAACTTCGTGATTCTATCATTCTAAGTCCCAGACTCCTCTTCCACTGACTATGATGGTTAGGTCAGATGGGAGCAGCAGTCCAACAACATCAAGAAGGACAAACAGTTCCCACCTCTGCTGTACATGATGCTTACATTCTGTTCAGATCCGTGCTTGCTCCCTCCCCGCCTTGTAATATTAACATAACATTGAAATGAAAAGTAAAATTTACTAACATTAAATATGGAAAGTAAAATATAAGTGACTTCTACATAAATTACTAATGTGATACTGTTGCATTTTTTAATGGGAGGGGAGAAAGTACAAAATGTTTAGAGGAGTGGATCCCACATTTGACACTGCTTCCCTGAGAACTGAAACCGACTCAAAATAAACAAGGCAATCAGTTTCAGGTTGTGCTTTGCATTTACATATGCATGGAAGAAGCCTATAGCCTAACTAGCTAATGAATAGAACAGGTAAAATAAAATCTTGAGTCTCTGAAAACTTGTCACCCTGAAGATCCAGAAGGGTAGAGGTAAAGGAGAAGAGAGATGAAATGAAATGGTAACTGAGAAGGGAAGATCGCTATGTGAGGAACATCCAGAAGGAAGTGTCTTGGGTCCCCTGGTCTATTTACTTGGGAGTTTATCAAACGGCAGGAATTTCTCTTAAATTCAAATGAAAAGAAAGTGGGGCCAGAATGCATTCGCTTAATGTCGCTAGTTTAGCGCAATTATGTGAATGCACATTGCGTTCGAACTGGCTTCCCATTGCCCAAAAATAGCATGCCATTGCCTGAATTTGCTTGTGGCAGTCTATCACGCAATAACATGAAACCACATGGTTGCGTTTGGACTGACTTCCCATTGCCCAAATTTGTGTGTAGTGGGTTATCATGCAATAATGTTAAACCCCATGATTGCGTTCAGATTGCCATTGGATTATACTTCCAATTTCCCTTGTCTGATAAACTCTTTAGTTACAAATGGTATTTATGACCATGCATTTCAAAGGATAGTAAGAGTAAATGAGAAGGTTTAGAGGAAAGAAGGATTTCACATGCAGAAAATGTTATTCTATCTAAACCTCACTTACTCTAAATACCAAATGGGATGGGAAGAGAGAATGCTGGAGTTTTTCCAACAGAAATGTAGGCCAGTTTATACCCTGTGTGAAAGGCCAGCCTGCTCTTGAACTCTGATCAGAGCTGCCTGCTGGGCTTGACACAGCATTGCATGAGAAGGTGGATGAGTCTCCAGATGGTGACCAGCTGATACAGGTACTGCAGGACATGGCAGACACTCAGCAGAGAGTCAAGGCAGCTCTGCCGATGGCAATATCAGTAAGTCCTACTTTACCCAGCAAGGCAAGAGAGATGTGGGTCCTAGCTGACAGTCCTCAGTCTGCATAGCTGAAGGAATCTATACTGATAGCTTAGAGGAAGAAGACTCGCAGTTACTCAGAACTAGTGGGCTGTCAATCTGTTCTTAGCTTGCTTAAGAGCCAGCACCAAAAGGCCCAATCTGCTGTGCCCCACTCACCTGGCTCAGCACTGCCTGGGGTGTGTGATTGAGAGTCTGCAGTGGGCAACAAGCAGTCAGGTGCCAGGCAACATTGCAGAACTGCAGCAAAGGGCTATTACACCAGAGGAGACACCAGCAACAAAGATTCCAAAATCACCCAGTGAAGCAGCAGCAACACAAAACCCAGTGGACAATTCAGTGCAAGTACTAGCCAATGGGAAGACATTTGCTGATGTTGGAATTTTCTTTCTTGAGAGTCATTAGAAACTCAGGAAATAGGAGAGATTGTTTAATCTCACCGGCAAAGCAAACACAGCGGAATATAGGTTAGCAGGAAACTAGATCCATTTTATCATGTCTCCAAATTAAAACAGTCTTTTTCAGTTAGCGTGAAATAAACAAGTTTACTTACAGAAATGAATATATATACACAGGTCTAACTTCATGTTGCAAAGAAGATGAAGGAGAAAAATAGACTACATGGTTCTTAAGAAAGTTTCCTTGAGCATTCAAGAGAGGGCATGCTTCTCCAGACAAGACAAAGAGATGATGGCAATTCTTTCAAGGGACAAAAGGTGAGGTGTGCTCTTAGTAAACAGAAAATGAAGAGGGGCTGTTAGTAAGCAGTAAAATTAACATAGGCATGGTACAGAGTGCCGAAAAACGGCGCCCTGTCAGCACCTGTTTTCTCTCCGCAGGGAAGCCGCAGCTGCCAAACCACACGGCTTCCCTGTGGAGTAAAAAGACCCCGCGAAAAATGGGTTCTTTTTACACCACAGCTGTGGCGTAACAAGTGCACCACTGGCACACTCATTACACAAGCGCTACACGGCGCTTGCGTAACAATGGCGCCACCCATGGGTGCAAGGCGCCGCCATTTTTACGCCCTCATCACGTGCTAGGGTTGAGGGGCGTCTGGAAGCTCCATCCTGAGGCAACCCTAGCATGTGACAAGGGCATTGGAAAGGCCCAGTCTGTACCGGCATATAGATATGTATTTATATCCCTAGAAGGTCTCAGCATGTGAAGCTGCTATATACCCCAACAGATGTGTCAAGGGGAGAGCAACTTCGAACAGCTGCAATTATTGCTTCTGACCGGAACAGATATTGATTTCTGCTATGATGCAGCAAGAATCTCAGGTGAGTCCATCAGTCCAGGAGGAGGAGCCAGTTCCACGGGAGTGACAGCGCAGCGGTCCTGAAAGGAACAGAAAGTAGATCAGAGTCTTCAAGCATGGAAGATGGCAAAAGTGGTACACAGGGATCACACCACAGTCTTTGAGCTGCATGGAAGATGGCAACAAAAAAGAAGCCCAGTCTTCTTCACTGACAAAGTGGTCCAGATCTGTAATAGGCAGGGTTTAACTAGACTGAGATGCTTGATTGAAAGGGTTGGCCTGCTCAGAAACAGCTACTATGTCTTACCAAGTGCAGGGCCAAGCTCCTGAGCTTAGTTTATGATCATTGCAATGGAGATGCTGGGGTATATTAGAACAGTCCAGAGAGCTAATACAAAACTGATCCAATGGAGCTTGTCTTCCTGAGACTTTGACTTTGATATTCAGCATGTGTCCAGAAGTTCCAGCACAGTGGCTGACTGCCTCTCCCACAGAGGACTCATGGGAGGTTAAGGAGAAATGTTTTTACATGTCTGATAGTTGACAGTATGGTTAATCCATAGCATCATGTGTTTGCATGTATGTTTTGCTAGGTTACAGGATGAAATCACCAGCCTACAGCTGTTTCCAGCCTGTTTGAGGCGTGTGTGTGTGTGTGTGTGTGTGAGAGAGAGAGAGAGAGAGAGAGAATGGGCTTTCCTATTACTTGGGTAACACAGCGGAAGGATATAGTCTCCCTCCAAGTAAACAAAGGTTAATGATGTGATAGTGTTAAGTTGCATTTATTGATGTCATTCTCACAAAGATGAAGAAGGACAATTGCCCAGTGGGGATGGCCAGTTGGGCAGAAGTATGAATCTTTGAGATCAAGCCTCAGGTGATCACTAGGCAAAGAGAGACAAAGGGAATGGGTTCTGGCTAGACTATGCAGTCCAGATTCCCAGCTTTTCTCAGGGAGATTCAAGATCTAAGGGCTTCTGATTGTGAGTAGCATCGGACAAAAAGTATAGCTAGGTTTATATTTATTTTTGTGATCTTGGTTGAATATGACCTAGACCAGGGGTAGGCAGCCTTTTTGAGCCGGGGGCCAGGTTGGTGTCCCCCAGACAACAGGGAGGGGGGGAGGCGAAGCCAAAAAATAAATAATTAAATAATTAAATAATATAGGACAACATTTTCAAATGTAGGACACATTTTTTAAAAATGGAGGACATGCAAAAAATTTGATGCTTTTTAAAAAATGTTAATATAAATGCATGTTTCTTAGGCAGGGGTAGGCAACCTTTTTGAGCCGGGGGCCAGGTTGCTGTCCCTCAGACAACTGGGGGGGCGAAGCAAAAAAAATAAATAATTAAATAATTTTAAAAAAATTAAATAAATAAATAAACCGGGACAAATGGAGGACAAAATTTTCAAATGGAGGACACTTTTTTTTAAGAAATGGAGGACACGTGAAAAAAATTGCTGATTTTAAAAAAATGTTAAGATAAATGCATGTTTCTGAGGCTTCTATAGACAATTGCCTCACCATGCCCCTCGCTCAAGAGGCCAAAGGCCCCAGCGACAAACGGCGGCAGGACCAGGCTGGGGCCGGTCCCAAGGCCTCGCCGGGCCGCATCCGGCCCGTGGGCCGCAGGTTGCCTACCCCTGTTCTTAGGCATGATCAAAATGGGCATTATTCCTAGACAGATGGCAGAAATGGACTTCCCTTTCTGGCCAACCTCCCCCCCTCCCCCCATTCCAAACAGCACATTTGGGCATTGAACATGGCTTTACTTAAGATGGCCTCTTGCATATTTCAGAGGCTTATTGCATAACCAAACTCTTTGGGTTTCACACTCAACATGGGTTCACATGGCTATGCATATTTAACATGTCAAGGTGGTCTCACAAGAAGTGATTTGCCCTCGGGTTCAACTGTTCTTCTCAGAAGTGTGTACTTGGTTAAGGGACTGTGGTTTTTCTTCACTGCGCATGAGTTTGTAAAAATCACAACAACTTACATTGGCCGTGCCTCTGAAGCTGGCTCATATCAATATCACCATCACACCCTAATGGAATAACAGACATGCTGCAAAATAATTTATAAGTAACAGATGACGACAGAAAGAAAATGTCGTATACCCATTTAAATAACCTAATCATGCTCTTAAAACAGAGGTATCTGGTGTATAGACATACATATATATAAATATATATATCATTTTTTAGTTTTGTCTTGTTCATTTGTTTGTTAGTTAATGACAATTAAATGTATCACAATGTAAATATGTTTTATATGTTTATTTGTTTTACATGTTTTATGTTTCTATAAAATTTGTATGTCTTGTTAATCATAAATAAATAAAAAAAGAAAAAAATATCACCTTCTTCTTCGTGGTCTCTGCGAATCATACAAATGGGTTGTGCTGCGCCTGCGCAGTGCCTTCGGAAACTTCTGGAATCACTAGGCAAAGTACACTTTGCAACATGTTGAAACTTTTTGACGGTAACCCCGCCCATCCCCTATAAAGCCTCGGTTCCCGCTCTTTTCCCCAGTTCCTTTTTTCCGCCGCGTTAGCTGCCATTAGGAACTTCGCTCTCTATCTCAGTTAGGAATCACTGGATAATTTGACCTCAGACCGTTTTTTTACTCTTCTTTGCCTTGCCCTTGAACTGATTTTGGCTTTAGACCGGACTGTTTGACCTCGCGCTTGTCTCTCCCTCGGCTTGTTCTTCCTCGCTCGTTGCCAACCCGGACCGTCCAACTTTGCTCTTCGGATCATGCCATCGGTGCCCTTCAAGAAGTGCTCCGTGTGTGTGGGTAAGATTCCCGGTCAGGATCCCCATTCGTCTTGCCTTTTTTGCCTGGGGGAGACTCACGTCCCCGCTTCCTGCGCCTTGTGCAAGTCTCTAACCCCCCAAGCGAGGAAAAATCGGGAGACCAGACTGAAGGCCGCAATATACTCTAAGGTCTTTACTGCGGGGGCAATGTCGTCTGTGGGGGCTACTTCTTCTACCGCGACCCCCCTTGCCGACCCTCGCCGAGGCTCCAACTCAGCCGCAGCTTCCCACTGACCCATCGACTCTCGCTGTCGAGGCCCCTACCAGTTTGGCCCCTCCAGAACAGGGTCCGTCGGAGGAGGCCTCTCGGGCCCCGAAAAAGGACAAGAAACACAGGAAAGGCTCCAAGGAGAGTCGCGCGGTCGACAAGGACTCGAGCTCCCATAAGGGTTCTGCCTCGAGATCCTCTGTCCCGAAGGCACCCACTTCTACCACTTCGAAGTCGGGTTCCGCTTCGAGGGCCTCGACCACCAAGACCCTGATGCCGTCGGGCTCGGGCAAGTCTCCAGTGGAAACGGGGACTCCTTCATCATCCAAGAGGCCCCGCGTTTCTTCAGTGGAGGGTGACCACCCTTCGTCGAAGCGACGTCATTCCGACGACAGTGACCCCCTGATTCATCAGAGAGATGTGCCCCAAGACCATCCGGATTTCGACCATGGGCGCTTGGGCACCGACCGTAGGCCATCGAGTGCCGAACATCAACTATCAGACCCTCGCCTAGCAGCTAGATCTGCAAGGAGTTCGGTCCTCCAGGCTTCCGAGACCAACAACAGTCGCATTGATCGGCGCTCGGATTTGCCATCGCGGTCCCAGCCTCTCCCCACGTTTCGCCATACGTCGGAGGATGTGATTCAGCTGCGCTCGGAGCCTGCCTCTCCCGCTAGTTCCACACATGGCTGTCGTTCCCTTACTCCGATGCCAACTCGCACGCGCCGTGTTGCTTCACCGTCACCACCCCGAGACCCGGAGCCGGAATACTATTACGACAACGAGACTGACAGGTACTACAAGTTAGTCCCTCGAGATGCTGTCGACTCTATCTTCGAACCTCGGGCCCAGAGACCCAGACTGAGAGCCTCTTCCAGGCCTTCTAGGGCGTCAGCGTTTTCACCCCGTCGGGTAGAAGCTCCTGCTGATCTAGAAGTCGTGGACCTCGAATCCGACGAAGAGGCACCATCTCGGGCTCGTTACCGTCCCAGAGATGATTCACTGTCTTCCCGAGACGATGACTACCGGTCTGTCAACCAAGATTTTGCCCAGCCTGGCGCAGTTTCACCGTCTGACGACGTCCGGACCTTCGCAGAGCACATCATTAAAATGGGCAATGCTCTGGACATCAGGATCTCCCAGACCGAGGAAGAGGCGTCAGACCCGATCGAAAGACGGGTGCATGGCAAATTGCCTACTCCACCGGCAATCCCTCTCCTTCCCTCGCTGGAAAAGTTGGCCAGGCGATCTTGGGAGGCTCCCGCATCCACGGCGTCGAATAACAGAAAGGTTGAGTCCCTCTACAGAATCGCTCCTACCACTCTATCATGGCTGTTCGGGCACCCCAAACAGAACTCAGCCATTGTAGAGGGTTCCCAGCGTGCGTCGACCCCAAAGGCCTCCCTGATGCCCTCCGATAGGGAAGCCAAGAAAATTGACGCACTGGCCAAGAAGGTTTACTTCTCCTCAGCTCTGGGCGTGAGGGTGGTCAATTATAATGCTTGCATGGGCACATACATCCAGTGGCTCATGGAAAAGATCTCCCCTCTTGTGCCAGACTTGCCTGACGAGTCCCAAGTAATCCTCTCGGAGGTCCGTGACGAAGCCCACTCGATTGGAGGCTGGCTTATCACCTCCGCCAGGCATGCCACCGACTGCTCTGCAAGATCCATGGCGGCTGCCATAGCACTCCGCAGACACGCTTGGCTGAGGTCTTCGGATCTAAATCAAAATGCCCGCACGACCATCGAGGACATGCCCTTCGATGAGGATGGCCTTTTCCATCGCGAGACGGACGAGAGGCTCAACTTTAAGTACAGGATGAGAACCACGGCAAAGAAGCACGGTATGTCATCCTCCCCTCAGTCATCTTCCCGCAAGCGCTTCACAGCTGTGCGCCAGTGGTATGGCCAGGGCCAGAGACCTTACCAACAAGATCGGCCCTTCCAGCGTCAGGACCAGTCCAGACAGCGCTTTCCATCCCAGTCTTCTTCCTCCTCGGGCCGTCGGTCAGGGCCCAAATATAAGAAGAACTACAGGAGGCAGGATTCTGATCAGAATAAGAAAAGAAACTGAGGAGACGCAGCGTGCTCCGTCGCTCCCTCTGCCCCTTCCTTCCTTGACAGACTGAGGCCTTTTTCTACCACTTGGGCCTCGATCACCACCAATTCTTGGGCCCTCACCATCGTCTGTAGGGGTTATGCCCTTGAATTTGAAGAGCTCCCACCAACTGGAGCTATCCTTTCCACACACCCCTCAGACACCCTTCTCGATGAAGTACGCACCCTTCTTGCCAAAGGCGCCATCTCCCCTGTCGACCCCATCGACATCCCCAGATGCTTCTTCTCCCGTTATTTTACGGTCCCTAAGCCTGATGGAGGCATCAGGCACATACTGGACCTTAGACAATTAAACATTTTCCTGTCTTATCGCCGCTTTCGGATGGTAATGCTTGCCTCTATTTTGCCTCTGTTACAGCAGGACCTGTGGTTTGCCACAATAGACTTAAAGGACGCTTACTTCCATGTCAGCATCCGGGAGTCGTACCGCAGGTTTCTAGCCTTCGCCATCAGAACGGACGCTTACAGATACAACGTCCTCCCCTTCGGCCTCTCGACAGTGCCTCGTATCTTCACCAAGTGCATGGCGCCCATCATATCCCATCTCCACCGTCGTGGCATGAGGGTCTTCCCGTACCTGGACGACTGGCTCTTCGTGGCCCCTTCACGTCAAGAGTTGCAGCTACACACCTCAGAGGCGCTCCAGCTCTTACGGGACCTGGGACTGGTGGTCAACCTCGACAAATCCCAAATACTTCCCACCAAGCAGATAAGGTTCATAGGATCCATCCTCGACTCAACCAGCTGTACGGCATACCTACCTCCGGACCGTTTCCAGGCTCTGGCCCGAGCCATCGGCAAATGCACTACACAAAGACGGGTTCCAGCCAGAGACATTCAGGTAGCCTTGGGTCACATGGCGTCCACAACATTTGTCACACCGTGGGCAAGACTTCGTTCACGACCCCTACAGTCATGGTTCCTGTCGACCTTCGACCTGGAAAGAGACCCCCCATCCCGCAAACTGACCATCCCGAGGCCGGTCGCACGCTCCCTCCGTTGGTGGCTCGACTCCCAGAAAGTTTGCGTCGGTATGCCCTTTTTGCTGCCCCAACCAGATTTGGTGCTAACCACGGACGCATCGGAGGAGGGCTGGGGAGCCCACGCTCTGGACCTGTGGGCCAAGGGCGTCTGGTCCCTAGACGAAAGGGCGTTCCACATCAACGCACTAGAACTCTTGGCAGTAGAAAAAGCCTTAAAAGCCTTCGAGTCTTCAATATCGGGCAAGGTCGTCCAGATCAGGACAGACAACACCACGGTGATGTACTACCTAAACAAACAAGGAGGCACCAGGTCGCGCACCCTCCTAGACATCATGCTCCAAATTTGGAACTGGTGCATCGCCAGAGACATTCTGCTTCAGGCTATACACTTGCCAGGCACCCAGAACTCTCATGCAGACCTACTCAGCAGGTCCCCGTCCTCATGTCACGAATGGAGACTCCATCCAGAGGCCGTACACGAGCTCTTCGCCCGGTGGGGAACCCCACAGATAGACCTGTTTGCGACCGTGTACAACTCCCATTGTCCCCAGTTCTGCTCCCGAACGCCGAACGACGGCTCCCTCGGGGATGCATTCGGGTTCCGATGGTCGGGGGCAGCGCTTTACGCCTTCCCACCCTTCCCTCTGATCACCAGGACGGTATCCAAGATGACATCGGATGCAGCCGACACAATCCTGATCACGCCGTGGTGGCCGGCACAGCCTTGGTTTTCTTGCCTTCTTCACCTCTCTCGAGCCAACTTTCTCCGTCTCGAGTACAGGCCGGATCTCCTCACAGTTCAAGGGGGACGGGTCCGACACCCGGACATCGAGACCCTTCCCCTGGTAGCATGGAGAATCCGTCCCTAGCCCAGCTACCGGTCTCGGTACGGAGGGTCATCCTTGCGGCCCACAGGCCGGCTACCAGGAAATCCTACAGACTTAAGTGGAATAAGTTTCTTCGGTTCCTGTCAGACAGGCACCTTTCTCCGGCCCAGGTAACGACACCACTGGTCCTAGAATTCCTGATGTCCCTGATTGACGCGGGCCTCTGCCTCACCTCGGTTAAATGTTACCTGTCGGCCAATTGTTCCTTCTTTCAATTTGAGGGCAGGCCCTCTTTTTTCAAAGACCCCCTAGTTAAGGGATTTCTGAGGGGATGCAATAATTTACACCCTCAGGTATCCTTGGACCCTCGAGACGGTGTTGGGGGCCTTGCAGTCTAGACCGTTCGAACCCTTGACCACCACAGACGTCAGACTCTTGACTTGGAAAACGGGTTTTTTTGGTGGTCATCACTTCTGCCTGCCGTGCGGGCGAACTTTGTGCCTTACGCCGCGACCAGCCCTTTCTTAGGTTTCATTTGGATAAGGTAGTTCTCAGGACAGATATTACCTTCTTGCCTAAGGTGGTTTCCTCTTTCCACATGTGCCAGGACATTGTTCTGCCCACCCTGGCCCCGAACCCGACTACCGATACCGAGCAGACCCTTCACACCCTGGACGTTCGTAGGGCCCTAGCCTTTTATTTGGACAGAACCAGAGACTCCAGCCGCTCCGAGAGACTGTTCCAGTGCTACTCGGGGCCGAGGAAGGGGCTGCCGGTGTCGGCTCAGAGACTCTCTAAGTGGGTTTCTAATACCATTGCCCTATCCTACGAACTCATGGGCAGGCCCTTACCGACCAGGGTTCGCTCCCATGCCACAAGGGCGGTGGCAGCTTCTTCTGCCTTCCTATCTGGGGTCCCTTTGGATGACATTTGCAAGGCTGCTGTATGGTCCCAACCTCTAACCTTTATTAAGCATTACAGGTTGGACACGAGAGCCAAAAGGGATGCAGTATTTGGGAAGACTGTCTTGCTATCAGGAATGCATTGATTTATGCAGCTGTCTACTGTGTCACAGACTCTGACAGCATAAGACTCAGGTTGTTGTTTTGGATGCCTGCTATGGGCTTGTTCATGAGGTGGGTGTTTATTCCACAAGTTTTATAAACAGGACTACCAAATCCTTTGCTTGTGTTCACTTATTTTTATTATACCTTTAACAGTGTTGGTTCACTCAGGTGTCATGACACTCCCGCCTCCTCTGACCTTAGCTTGCCAGTCTCAACCCATTTGTATGATTCGCAGAAACCACGAAGAAGAAGGACAGGTTGCTTACCTGTAACGGTATTTCTTCGAGTGGTCATCTGCGAATACATACAAATCCCGCCCATCCTCCCCTCAGTGTCCTGCTCTGATTGGCTCATTCTTGTCGCCTACATGGCGGAAAATTGCAGAACTGGGGAAAAGAGTGGGAACCGAGGCTTTATAGGGGATGGGCGGGGTTACCGCCAAAAAGTTTCAACATGTTGCAAAGTGTACTTTGCCTAGTGATTCCAGAAGTTTCCGAAGGCACTGCGCAGGTGCAGCACAACCCATTTGTATGTATTCGCAGATGACCACTCAAAGAAATACCGTTACAGGTAAGCAACCTGTCCATCACCATCCTCCTCCTCCTCCTTCTCCTCCCCAAGCGGCTGTGTGTGGGGCCTTTGCCCCCCCCTTGCCCGCCGCCAAAGGCCCCGCGCACTTCCGCAAGAGGCCAAAGGCCCCGTAGGGCCTTTGGCGGCGGCAATCGTCAACAGGATCGAGCAGGGGCCGGTCCCAATGCTCGGTGGGCCGCATGCGGCCCGCAGGCCATAGGTTGCTGACCCCTGGCCTAGACTATTGTGCAACTTTGTAATTTCTTCTTAAGTGTGCTTGAAGGAAGGTACCCTTCATGTAAGAGATACCCTTTTGCTAATGTAGAGTACTGTTTAGCATAAGGCTTCTTTTAAAAGATCTCTTATTCACACTCTTTCACATGCCTTGCATGGTCCCATCTCCCACAGGGATGAGAGAAGATAGTCTCCACAGAGTCAGAGATAGAAAATAAAATTCAGGTTCCTTAAGTAAGGGCCTGATCAGACAGGCCAAAATAAAGCTGGTCTGGGCCACTTTGGAAGTGTGCTGTTTAAATTATGCATGTGTCCTAAGAGGCTCGAAGCCATGCTCTAGTCCTAAGGACTGGAGTACAGCTTTGGCACAGCTTCTGGCCTCTTAAGATGCATGTGTCATGTAAACAGCATACCTTCAAAGTGACCTGAAGCAGCTTTATTTTGGCCTGTCTGTTCAGGACCTAACTTTCCATTGATTTACTAGTGAAGGGAGGTTAAACTCAGTGGGTAGTGGCAACTCAGATAGATGCCCTCAAGGGGCCCCATCCTACTCAGCAGAAGCAGGAGGGACCCATGAGTACATGACACCAACAGCATAATCCGCTACATGATACTCATGGTTTCTGGTTGGTTATTGTGCTAATGGGGACAACAAGCTGGGAGCTAAAATTGCCCCTTTACTTACAGCTAGAGAAATCAGTTTACTGAAGCTGTGACATTTGTTCTTACACACTTAGACAAGGCATAGCTTATATCTCAAAGCAATAAGTGTTCTCTTTCCAGGATTTTGCCTGCCTAGCCTTTATTCTCTGGGGAACCATGAGAATATCTAACTCAGCCTCAGAACATTTTCAGGTCCATGAAAAATGATAAAATAAAATACAATTGCCCCTAGAGAGAGACACATCAGAAACTGAGCAGTCCATCCTGGTTCCTCACCTTTTAATTAGCAAGCAAGTTTAGTTAATCAAACTAAAGTTTTACTGAGGTTAAGGTAAGTGCAATAGGAAATGGTCAGTGCAAAACACTGAGAGTAATAAAATGTGTCTGATCTGTACTGTTATTTTACAGTATTTTCTGATGTGCCATCTCCTAGAAAGTTGAGGTGTTCTGATGTTGCAGGCAGTCCTCATTCTCTGAACTGTCCCACAATAGTTTTTTGTGGGTTTTTCAGGCTATGTGGCCATGTGCTAGAAGAGTTTATTCCTGACGTTTCACCAGCATCTGTGGCTGGCATCTTCAGAGAATGCTGTCATAGAAGAGAGTGGGTGTATATATACTGTGTGACTCTGGGTAGGGAGGAGTCCCACAATAGTTAAGATGGTAAGAGACACCACCAACTTGATTCCCCAGTTTGATCGCCAAGTGTCATCTTTTTTATACACACCACACAGACCTGTCCAATGAAGACCACTTTGTTCTATAGCAAAGGAAATTTTCAAGATCTGTCTGTGTGTCACTGTGTATGCTGGGTTTGTTACTGCCACACAGGCTTTTCTTTCTTTAGTTCCCATTCATGTTGCAGCCCAGGTGAAACACTGACCTGGTCTTTGAGCCAAGATGGTCAAGGAGACAGGCAGGGTCCCCCCCCCCTCCTCAAGACAGGAAAGAAGGAGATGATAGTTCAAACCCTGGCTCAGCCATGTAGTCCCAATGAGTGACCTTAGGTAAGTCACACTCTCTTTGAAGGCACACAAGAACAACAAAGTTACATCCTTGGGAAGCATTAGGGACTCCCAAGATGTCACAGTTGGTGCCTCTTGTGCATTACTTTGCCATACTGAAGCATCCTTTTGTGTTCTGTTTTTAACTCCCTACCTAAAGCTTTATTTAAAAAACAACAATCTTGAATTCTAGTCCTTGGCCAAGCAAGTTCTGAGAACATTTCAATTAGTTCTCAAACAACAACTCCCCTTCACTTTCAATAGCCCTTTTACTCAGCTTGGCTGAAGGTCAGCCTTGTGCACCAATAACAATTAAGCTCAAACCACAGGCATCATGCAAATATTTCCAGTGGATAGCAAGAACATCAGGGCTGGTCTGAAACATTTTACAGCCTGAGGTGAAAGGCAAGATGATGCCTCATGCCTTTTTGCATACAGAATCTGACTAGACTAGACTGACAGCTAACCAAAATCTTACTTCAGCACTGGTAAGACAGCATCCTGTACCACTGAGGACAGCATGCTCACTTAGAGGAAACAGGGCAGGTGGCATGAGCCCAGGGTGACCAAATGTCCTCTTTTTCCAGGACACAGCCTATATTTTAGCCTGTTGTCCAGGAGGAATTCCAAAATGTCCTCCATTTTGAGTATGACTAAAAAGCATGGATTTATATTTATATGAGTGTTTTTAGCTTTTATTTTGCAAAGTCCTACATTTTTCTTGAATGCCTTACACTTTGTGGTGCCTTGTCCTCCTTTATAGTTATGAAATCTGGTCACTCTGCATGAGACACATAGAGCACTGTCCCCCAATGACTCACAACTGCTCTGCGTCTCCCATGCTTTGCTTCTGGAGGTGCCTGTCTTCCTCTGTCTAAAGGTAGGTCTTGTCCAAGTAACTGGGCAGAGGGAGGAGATCAATCTTCCATGAGGAGCTGAGGCATAGCCTGCTAGTTCAAAGAGGTTTCTAAAAATTCAGAGCCAGAGCTGTTGTCCTGGATGTGGTCCAAAACAGCTTCTCTGTAGGAGAGTCCTCATGACCACTTTGGCATGACTCCTGCTATCTAGATATGCTGACTTTTAGCTAGGGCTGCTATTCCTGTGGACAGGCATATGAAGACTTGTGCATTCTGCACTTATTTTTCTCCACACTATTTCACGCACTTGTAAAATGGTTCTTACTGTCCTGCTCACAGCGATGGTGTTTTTCATCCTTCATATGATCTTTTCAGTGTGTGGCCTGTATCAGCACATGAAAACAGTTACAGCTCCAGAGGTGATGCGTAAAAATGGACCACCATTTTGTCATTGAAGCCAGTAATAATATATGATTTGAATGATTCCCAATCATTCAAATCGTATATTATGGCTTGCTTCAATGACAAAACGGTGGTGTTAGTTTTCAGAAATTATTTCAATCATTTGTACACTCAGATTCAGCTTTGTACAGTGTGTGTAGGTGGAAGCAATGTGTTTCTGACACAATAAAACAACAAAATCTGCTCTGCCGTTGATGATGGACATTGTTTTATCATTTTTTATTTCTGTCTCATTTATTTAAATTACTAGTTACAAATAATTAGATATTTGAAATTATGACTTCTTCCTGATAATGAAAGTATGACTTCCTTACCGTACAACTGTAATTTAAAGATAGATAAACTCATTCCTTTTGCATGTGTGGCTGTTACCTTTACTGTGATGCAAATGTGGCTTCACAAAATGGTGGAGAAATAGTTCAAGTGCTGGATTGTGCCGCGACCCACTATGGTTTACTTAGTGACTAGATGCATCTATCTTTAGTCATTTTTGAGAAATTTGACGGCACAGTTGCCCCTTTGAACTCGTGGGGAATCCGCTCTGGTCCCCTCTGCGAGTTCGAAATCTCACACATATTAAAGCCCCATAGGCTTGAATGGAGCATGTGCATGAGGGGCGTGTGCCATGGGCGCATGCCCCATTAAGGTTAATAGTGGTTGCCCTCCTCAGATTTCCAAGTCCACAGATTTCACGTCCACAGACTTGGAGGGGCAACTGTAAATAGTTACTTTTAAAAACTGAACTATATAATGGTAGTTAATTTATTATTTTGAGCCATGGCATTATAGCTACTTAAAAGTGATTTTTCCAAGCTCTGCTTTGGAGTGACTTAATGTTTCTTCTTACAATGCTGCATCACGGGCCCATTCAAACTACAAAAATATAGCACTATGATTCCACTTTAAGTGTCCTGGTTGCCTGCTATGGAATTTCCTTGCATTACCACATGACAGTTGGACTTGGACCATTGGTAGTTTGTGGAGAAATCATAAATGATTAGAAAGATTATTTTGATTTAGTTAATTTCTTTCTTATTTACAGTGGACCCTCCACATTTACTGGGGTTTTGGGCACAGGACCCCCATGAAAGTGGACATGAAAATAAAACAAAGCTATTATTTTAACTGAGGCCACATTCACACTCATGTTTTTGTGCCAAGTAGAACTGGGGAGATTCAACAATGCAATACCTGTCATGGCCAGCCATGAGGAGGACTCGGGGGACGAAGAGGAGGACTTGGCTCCTCAGGTGCAGGAAGAACCTGAGGCTGTGCCAGGCCCCAGTTCTGCCCTGCCAGGTCCCAGCTCTGCTCTCCCAGCCCCAGTGGATTAGGCTCAGCCAGACCCAAGCTCTGTGGGATCTTCTCCAGTGGAGCCTGGGGCTCAGCAGCCCAGCCTTGCCCCAGTAGAAGTGCCAGACTTGGGAGACATAAAGCAGCAGAGCATTGAGGTTTCTACCTTTAGCCAGAGGATATTAAAAAGGGTGTGCCTTCGGCATTCCAAGAGACTTGCTGAGAAATGCTCTTTAGGCAATCAGCAGCTGTGATAAGGGAGCTAGACATAAGACACCTGGCAGACGCTGAGGGCCCTTCCTGTGCTCCAAACTGAATTGACAGCAAATTGTTCTCATTAAGGGAATGCTGCTGGATCTGACTCCTGGCCTCTTAGACTTCTGACTGCCTTAGAATCCTTGACCTCGGATTGGAATCGCTGACCAACCCTCTGGTATTCTTGACTTTGGACTGGAGTGGTAGTATTGCTCTCTGTAATCCTAAACTTTGGACTGGCTTGTGGATTACTCTCTTTGGACTTCATTTGGCATTGTTGCTGGAGGAACTGCTTCTTGGCAGCTCTGCATGTTTACCTTTTGCCCAGCTGGCTCTTATCAGCCATGTGAGTGTATGTTGGCATCATTCCCAGACAATACCGAATCAAAGTTCCTACTACATTTACCCAGATCACATCTCTCCATGGCAATTTAACCGTGTTGATGTTCACATTACCATTTGTATCAATTTAAATGGAGCCATCATTTCAGTAGTTCTCGTTTTTTTTTAAAAAAATGTCAATCACATGATTCACATCTACGTCACACTGTTTCGGTGACATTTTCCCTGTCTAGAAACCCTTTGCCAAGAAACCCCTGTGACAGTGTGATGTAGACCCCCCCCCCCACCGGTCAGTCCCAGAGGATGGGAATGGCAAGCCCCTCTGAAGAAGCCTTGGCAAGAAACCTCTGTGATAGCTTCATCTTGGGGGGGGGGATTCCCCTCCTGTCAGCCTTGGAGGATGATGATGGCAAGCCCCTCTGAAAAAAACTTGGTTCTTCAGACCTCCTAACCCCCACCCCAACTGATAGGGTTTTATAAAAAAAACAATGTCAGTCAAATCATGTGCATCTTTGCCATACCAATGATGCCAGTATTTAAACGTATTGTCTACTGCAGTCATGCAATAGCACAGATGTGCATAAACTGTCAATTTTTTTTAAAGTACACTGTCTAATGGGATGTTCCCAGGTGAATCCCCTCCTTTGATATGGCTTTGGCTGACAGGGAGAGAGGAAAGGGGTGGGCATGATCTGCTCCCTGCACATTAACCTCTCCCTTCCTGTGCTCCAAATTGAATTGACAGCAAATTCCCATTTGCGGTTAGTAACAAAAGACCGGTTCTTTTTGAAAAGATGTGCCAAAATCCCCAGTTCTAAAAGAACCAGTTTAAGGGGGATTTGTGCTGGGGCCACAGGAATTTGGGTCGGGAAAAACCAGCACAAATGTGAATAATCCCCTTTTAAATTGGTTTGCAAACTGGTTTATAAAATAGTGTGAAGAACACCTCTCTAGGAATCTCTAGGTCTACTGGGCAACTCTGTGCTCAGTGTAAAGCTGAAGGCTTTCACGACTGCCATTGTGAAGATGCCAGCCATAGCTGCTGGTGAGATGTCAGGAATAAACTCTTCTAGAACATGGCCTCATAGCCCAAAAAACCCACAAAAATCTGTGGTCAACAGCTGGATGTTGACCATAGAGAATTGCACTGGAGGGCCTACAAATGCCTAGAGAAATGTTCTCTCTAGGATTTTCTAGGTCCTCCAACATGAATGTTGGCAGAAGATCAGAAAAGAGTTGCTTTGGAGGGCCCAGAGATTCCTAAAGAGAACACATTAATCAAATCTGTGAATACTCAGATCCGTAAAAGTTGAAGCCACAAACATGGAGGGCTGACTGTACTACATTTTTATACTGCTCAATGGCTGAAGTTCTCTGGGCAGTTCACATAATACAAAAACAGCCCAGTTTTTCTTGTACTTAAGGCTGACCAATCCTTGAGCCTGCATTTTCTAATGGGTGGTGAAGGGGGAGGAGAACAGTAGACTAGAAAACTTCTGAAATAATTAACAGTGAGATTCGTAACAGCAGCCCAGAATATGATCTCAGTGTGTTGGAAAGATGAACCACAGCAGAGCATTCTGTTCCACACAGATGACTCTCTCTTCACACTGCGAATGAACATGCTGTGCTAGCCTGGGTCCTGTGCTCTCGTGAATGACTGCTTTAATTGTTGAGTTCTCTCAAGTGAAGAAAAGTAAGTCCTGTGCTCTTCAAGTACTGCAGGAAGAGCTGTGAAACCAGCACAGCTTGGAAAGGGATTGCACACCTTTTTCCATGGTTTACTCTCCAACAACTGGGGTGCGTTTATAGCAGCATGATTACTTGCAAGAACATAAGCTTATAAAGCAGGGGTGGATCAAGTGTGGGTTGGAGGCCACAACCCCCCCCCCCCCCCCCCGCAAGGCTGTTTCAGTGGCCTTCAACCCATCTAGACTTCACAGAGCATCCATTTTTGCTTCCAGAAGTGACAATTTACCTTTCAAATAGGTTGTGGTCGTACCATACTGCTTAATATTTTTAAATGCCTGTTTTTAAAACTAGGACTTAACAGCTATTTCCATTCTTTTGTTTTGTTCAGCATTTGTGGCAGCCCTTGTGCCCTTTAGAGGTATCCAAATGCAGAATATTGGCCCATGGGCCCACTGCAGTTGCCCTTCAGTGATACTAAGGAGATTATCGCACACAGAAAAACCTTTGGGAGAGAAATCTAAAAGACAAAAACGGGTCTTATCACATTTATTCTGCCCGGGCTGTAGGCAGCTTGTACCCACCTGGGAACCCCATCTACAACCTAGACTTCTCCTGCTGCATTTTCAAGAACAAGAAGTGATAAGACCCATTTTTGTCCTTTAGAGCCCACATCTCTCCCGCCAGTTTTTCTGTGTGCGATAATCTCCTAATTGAGAGTGTGTTCAGGGTAGCAATTTTGGCCATGCAGCAAAATATTAAAAAATACAAAGTCCACAAAAGAGTGATACCTTTATTGGCCATCCAAAATGCACAAAACACATCATGTAAGTTTTCAAAGCTTCACTGGCTTCTTCATCAGACAAAGATGTTAAAAATCACATGTGTGTGTATGTGCACATGCACCTTCAACCTACTTATTGACTTAAATCATGTAGGAGAAGAAATGTGATGGTGCTAGAGTCCTACCTTTTCTCTCATATGTTTCTTTTGTTGTCAGTTAAGAGGGATATCAATGCAGACAGAGACCTGAGAGTGTGAGCAGCGGCTAGCAGTTCTGATTGAAGAGCAAAGATACCAGTGACTTAGAAAAAGAAACTGTGAATGCCAAGGAAATAATCCGGTTTCCATACTGGTTTATTTCATAGTGTGAATGCCCCCTAAGATAAGAAAATATAGTAAAATCCAAGATAGGCATTGTGGTGACACCTTTATTAGGCTACCCAAAAGGCACAAAATACACTATGCAAGGTTTTCAGGCTCCATAGACTTCTTCATCAGGCTTGGATGTTAAAAGCCATTTTAGAAGATGGTGGTGTGCTGTGGAGCTGCATCTTTCTTGAGATATTAGAGTTTAAGATGGTGCAGGGAGGGAGCTTTGATGTAGGTACAAGCCAACCCCTCTTGATGGCTATGAGGGCATTTGGGACACAAAAGCAAGGCAAGTCAGTAAATTTTTCCTTCTCCATTGTTAGAAACAATGGCAATGCCTTTGAAATCTAGTATGTATCTTAAGACAGGAAAGTTACCCAGGGCACTGAGCTTATTTAGCTTAATTCTGTGAAAGAATTGAAAGAGGAACTGGCAGGAAGAGAAGAAGTACAGAAACATCTCAAAGAATATCAGTTCACATCACACAGAGTGGTAAGGATAGGTAAACAAGAAGGAAAGACACTTTGGGTAATTCAGACCATCTTACCCTATTGCTACTGCTCCCTCTCAGGCTTTCTTCACTCTTCACTAATAAGTACTGTTTCACTTCTGAAGAGATGTAAGGTTTTTTTTCTGGATCTGAACAATGGTCCACTGTACTCCTCTTCCAGCAGGGGCAGGGCAAATGTCCCGAAAAGCTGATAGCCAAAATGTGATACAATATCCATCTTTTTCTCACACTGTAAGAATCAGAGGTATGCTGCCTCCCTCAAGTCATGGAATCCCTGTTTGGATTCTTGTACACTTTGTTGAGCTGTACTAAGCATTCCCACCCACAGCATACTTTACATTGTCTCTTAACTATTCTTGGTTGTTCAAAAATGAATGCATTAAACTCTGTCTTGATGCATTTTGAGCCATCCAGTCTTAATTACAGGATAAGAAGACATTTTCTTCTCTTTAAGCAATCAGGTGAACCACTGTAGAGAACAAAGCTCCGGAAGGAGTTGAATTTCTGAAGTGGTGGTGTTAGCGCATTCAGAGAGACATCTTGTGCCAAGTGGTTTCCTTTGGGGTTTTTTCTTCTTCTTCTAAATGCTGGCTTTAAAAAAAGGATGATAACAGAGAGTAGTAACAGAATGGAAAGAGGGAGAAAGAAGATAGCGAAAGGGGAATATGTAGGATTTGAACAAGGACTAGCACATACTTTGCTGACCAAATTTCCAAAAATGCAATTTCTTCAAATTGGCATTTATAAAATGCACATTCCAGAGTAATTAAAGCAATAAGATCTTCTGACCATTGAACAATGGATGGTGAATGTTTTTCTTTCCAACCTCGGAGTATACATTTTTTGCAACAGTAAAAGCATGCAAGATTCAACAATTTAGACCCTCAGTGAAATTCCACACTACAGAAATATATATAATATATATATGCATGTGCATTTACAAATGCCCCCCAAAAATCTAATAAAAATTAATATCATGTAACATCCAACTGAAAGAAACAATAAAGCTTTACCTTCATTACATTTTCAGCACTTTGTTGAAGCAGGTAGTTTCGTTCTTTAAAACAAAATAGTGTACATTATATCCAAGGGATCAATTTTTGGCTAAATCAAATGTAATTTTAGATCTGAAGAGATTTTTTTGGTTTCTTCTTTAACAAAAATATGCTGGACTACTTTGATAAGACCAGACATTGCCTTCCATATTAGTGATGTAGTTATTCCACTCTGGGATTATTCCAGGCTTTATAAGTGATATCCAAGGTGCTCAATCCCAGACCTCCAAAAGGTCCAGCACCTTAGATAACATCTTTGAATCATGAGCTAAGACCTGGAATGGATTTACTGCATCTTTGCCAGCAAACCCTCTGGCCACCCTTAGCTCTGACTCTTCTTGTCTTGAAAGAAAAACATGCTTTCATCACTCAAACAGCATTATGCCTTTCTGCAGGCTCTGTGTTGTAACTTTGGTGTGGTATTGTCACCATCAGCCTCCAACATTGTTATATAATGCGAGTTGTGGGTATTGCCTCATGGCACTAGCTGTAGCACCACCTTCCACTCCCCCCTCCCCTAAAATGAGTTTAGGCTGCCCATGCCTCAGTCAAGTATATGGTTACTGAAAATACATATTTTTAAAAAACTGATCACAAAATGATCTATTTACTGGGAAGGGGCTGTGCTGCAAATCACTAATGTGCAACCAGAAACAATATCCTGAGCATTGTCAAAGACCTTCCCATGATTGTGTTCTACATAGCTCCTGCACAATAGCAGCAATGGTTTGTGTTATCTGTAAGAAGAATGTATCATTCCTCCACCCCCAGCTTTTAAAACACTGGCAGCTGGGGGAAATGCTTAATATCAGCCACAGAAGCAGAATTTTGTGGGAGGCAGGGTGATTTGGTCACAAGAATTAAGTAACCAATGTGTTTTTTTATGACACAAAGATACTGGTTTCATGGGAAAATCCTCCTTCTGAGCTGTTATGTGTAAGGTCAAGATCTAGGACCAGACATTAGCTTTTGATACAGATTCCAGAACCCAACACTAGGGGATCCCCAGCTCCAAGTAAGCACTTGAACTTTCTCTTCTATTGTTTTAGCTGGGAAAGTCACACACACACACACACACACACACACACACACACCATATACGTAGTCTAGAGCAGAAGTCTTTGGCCTTGTTAAAACCAGGATACATCCTTTAAGCATCTAATCTATGAATACAAGGTTCCATTTAAACTTTTCAAAAAAAAATCATTTATTATGAATTTGCCTTATCCTTCTAGGGTGAATAGGTGAAAAAAAAACATACAGAAGAACTCTGCAATCATTCTGTACAAGCTGGAATCTTCAGCAGGCACAGCTTGCCATGTAGGGACAAAGAAAACCTAAAGCTTAAATTGGGGGGGGATCCCCAAGTTCATCTACCCCAACCGCTTGCCAGCCCAGGAAATGCAGCCTCCCCCTGACAAAACTGCCTCTATTACACAGCCATTGAACCAGTGTGGTGTAGTAGTTTGTGTTGGGCTACAACTTTGGACACCAGGGTTCAAATTCCTGCTCAGCTATGGCAAGTCATCAGGGGAAGGCAATGACAAACTCTCCTCTGTATAAATCATGCCAAGAAAACCCTGTGATAAGTTCCCTTTAGGGTTGCCTTAAATCAGAAATGACTTGAAGGCACACAACAACAAATGAAAAGCATTGTTCTGCTTGCATGCAGTCACTGTCTTTCTATCATTCTACTAAGCTAAACAATAGCAAAAAGAAAACTGCAGTGGTATCACTGAAATATCCCATCAAAGGTCAAGGCACTTGACAGTTATGAGTCCTCGCCTGTCCATTGAAGATCTGTTCGTTGAAGATCAGTGGCATAGGTGGTGCATTTGGTCTGTTCATTAAATTTCTATAGCTTCTTCATAACACTGTCACACAGCTGTTTGTAAAATTGATAATTGACCATAACAATAAAATATATAATAACATGGCTTTTCCTCAATAAGTAATGCACTTTCAAAACTCAGTTTAAAACTGTTTGGCCAGTTAAAAACCAAACTAAATTATAAAAGAAGAAGAGCCCTCCCTCCGGTCCATCTGCCTTGGTCCAGGCCTCAGAGGGAGAGAAGAATGCTGGACCTGATCTCCTCCCCCCCACCATTTCCTTCTCCTTTTGTGTCATGTCTTTTAGATTGTAAGCCTGAGGGCAGGGAACCATCTATTCTCCCCTCTGTTGTAAACTGCTCAGATTCCCAGTGATTGGGCAGTATATAAATAAATCCTATTATTATTATTATTATTATTATTATTATTATTATTATTTAGAAAAATAACTGTGTACAGAAAATATGGGGCTCTCATAAACCACAGAGTCAAGTTTTCCTGATAACCAGACCGTCCCTCCCCCACCCACCACCTCTGGTCAACTATCTGGACTCAACAGTTTGGACCAACAGTTGGATCAACTTTCTGAACACTTCTCAAAGGCACATACAGCACATGTCACTAGTCCAAATGGAACATAACCAAAGTGTGTCGCTGTGGTGGGTACAGCTCTCTCCAGGAACTGGTACAGTGGACTTGCTAGCCCTGAGTGTACAAATGTATTTCTGCCTGTCACTGAAACTGTATACCCAAACTGTGAACCCGTGCAGTGTAATAGGTTGTGTCCCTATTTGCTAACCTGCCTTTCAACTGGTCTGGAGTATTTCTATCTGGATTAACCTTCAATTTGTCAACTAGTCTGACATTAGATTAATTACGGACATTAGCCTCTAGATTAGAACTAGAACAGCTACCTTGGATTTAGATGAAAAGAAGAGATAGAATTGTGTGTCATCAGCAAAGTGATGCCTTTGTCTTGTCAGTTTCAGTTTATTGGCTTTCCTGCATCCCATTACTCATATTTGGACAAGCATTCGACACTTCTCTTAGCTCACTTGATGTCAATGTATGAAGAAATAGAGCTAAGCATTATCTGCATATTTCTGACGCCCATCTCTGAATCCCTTGATGACCTTTCCCTATGGCTTCATACAGGCAGCTCACTTCCTACCGTTGCCATTTTCCTCTGCTTTTCATGCTCTCCTGAGTCTTTGCTCTGTCCCTAAGATTCAGAGGTTGTGTAACCAGGTTTCTTTATAATATTTCTTGCCACAGCAATAAACCACTGTTATCCCCATTTTATGGGTGTGTCATCAAGAGTATGGAATTATTACTTTATTAAACTGTAATGTGACTGTAACTGCTGTCTCAAAAAGTAACTTTTTCAAGTTCTGTCCCAAGCAAATTCACACTTGTTCCCTAACTACTATTTGACACAGATATCATGTGGATAAAGTAGCATGGATATCTGAACAAGCACAAGAGCTTGGTTGATTGAACTGGTGGCTGAGCTTTGTGGTTCGTCTGGCCAAAGCTTATAAAGAGGGTTCTTTCTAAAGAATTCATACTTATTTTAGTATCTGAGATGTAATTTGAAGGTGACTAGCTTCTGCAGATTCACTCACTACATCTGTGGCTGATCTGAGAGAGGAACTAGAACCCACCTCCACAAACTCAGCCTTCCTACTCTATAAAGAGATCTAAACTTACTGAAGAGCCATCTAGGTTGTAATTCTGTCCAAGGAACTCATTACACAAGCCCAAAGGTCCAGCCCCTAAAAACAGGAAAATATTAAGAGGACATCAGTCAAAGCATGAATTGCATGCAAAAAATGCTTCCATTTTTACACACACGCGCGCGCGCACACACACACATATCTTTGTCACCAAGTAACAATATTAATGCCTGTTCCTGTAGCAGAGTTTAGATGTCTGAAAGCACAGAAGACTAAAGAGCATAGGGAAGTGTTTGGTCTGCACTTCTACTGCACAGCTCATGGGCTGCAATTTTCAAGGCTTTTTAAAAATATATATATACTGCTTTTATAGCTGGTTAGCAAATCTGTAATGAATTATGCTCCAGCAGCTGGTGCCCCTAATAAGGAGCAGAGGGATGTTTGACCAGGTTATAACTGTCAGGAGGCTCGTCTCTCTCCCCGTTCCACCCCAATACAAATGGGCTGATCAGTCCTGGGGCAATTGCTGGTTTTTTTTTGTTGATTCCTTGAAACTCTGTGTTTGAATCAAGATGTCCTGGGATAGTCTCAGAACAATATTATGACTTATCCTAAAATACCAAAAGAGGCCCTTGCTTAAAGAGTTTTAAACTTTAAATTTTAATAATGTAATGTTTTTAATTGTTTGAATTGTTTAATTGTTTTTTAAACTTGTATTTTTCATGTTTTATAGTATTTTAACTTTGACTGTTTTAGATTTGTAAGCTGCCTTGAGCAGGATATAAATAAACATAATAATAATAATAATAATAATAATAATAATAATAATAATACTGTGCTATCATTGTCAAGTGTAGAGAGAATGCTCAGTACTTTTCTTTAGAAGATTTTATTTTTATTCCTTCTGAAGCATTACAACATAGAACCTGGAAGACTAGAAAGGATCCATGATCTCCAGAATTGCAATCCTGCCCCTCAGGAATAGGAACATGGGCTTAATCACTTGCTTTTAGGCAAATAGCTCACTGCAGAATCCATTAACCAAATATGTCTGCAGTATTTATTCCTGCTGAGCCCAGTGCTGACTTGTGGCATAGGCTCCTTTTGGTTCGATGGAGCCTGCTTGACTGCACAAGTTCCTTTGAGGTCAGAGAATGCTTGTTAGTATGACTGCAACCACTGATTTTAGCTGAAGATGTTTACAGGTGTACATTTTAGTACTGTGTCTGCATTCTGTACTTTCTGTATTCTACAAACTTGTCATTAATCAGTCTCCAAATGCCACCTGGGTGGCAGGGCTGGTATTGTCAGTTTCTGCAGATCTCTGGGGCAATCAGTCAAACCTATTTACCTCTGACAGCCGTTTTGATACACCTGCTATGTCAGTGAAGCACCATGGATGTCCTGACATGTCTAAAGGGATATTCAGACACTGAAAACAATCCAAGTAGAATTTGGGTTGAATCTTTGTTATTCACATGCATTTCAAATGCATTCAATTAATTTGGTGGAGGCTGCAAAAAAAAAAAAAAAAAAAAAAAAACACTTAACCCGGGGTTTGTGTCAGTTTATTTCCGGGTTTTTCAAAAGGGTTTGGATTCTTAGCTGTGTGAATAACCAATGTGAATAGACCCAGGATAAACCAGGATAAAACTCTGCATGCCTTGAATGGTCTTTGAATACATTTGCAGCATTGACTCCATCTTTATTTGACTGTTGACACATGTGAGCAACCAAACTTGCAGAGATGCACATAGACGCAATTCCATAGTGTGAACAACAAATCCAGAATGCGTGAGGTTATTCACATAGTCACACTAAAAAAACCCCAACAATGTGTGAATGACCCCCTAAGGCTATCTTTACTGAACAGAACCAGTGGCTGAGCTTTGCTAGCTTCCTGCTAAAAGCTTGGGAAATTGGTTTAAAAAAAAAAAAGAATTCATACATGTTATAGTTTTTGAAATGTAATTTGGTACTGTTTAAAATATTACTTGAGTTCCTTGGTGTGTGGCTTGATACTTTTCAGTACGTGTCATTACATTTAAAAAATCATGGGACTGATAGGAGAATGTTATAAAGTTTGAAAAATCTCTGTCCAGATGCCTACTGAAATGCTTTCTTATAGTAAATTTCTCAAGTTCTAGTTCTCTGAACCTGGAGAATGGGGGGGAGGGAAAAAGCAAGAAAGTGACATTTAAAATGCCTTTTATTTCTACTCGCTGCATTACTTTGTGAAATGTGATTTCATTTTGTCCTTTTTGTGTGAGAGACAGGGTGGAGGAGATAACTTACTACCAGTAGATATATTGCTTATAAGTACTTGCTTCCAAACTGTCCTCCTGGTATCATCAATATTAAGATACTGAAGAGTAACAAAGAGTGATTTCAAAAGTTTTTGTCACTTAAGGGATATTTAGTTGACCTTACATCATTTGATGGATGGCTATTAAAGCTCTACATGGCTTGGGCCCGAGTTACTTACAGGAATGCCTCTCCCTACATAATCCGCCCTGCACTCTCAGAAGAATTTGCTGGAATTAAAAACAACCAGATTAGCTTCAATTTCCCTAAGAACCTTCACTGTAGCCACCCCCAAATTATGGAACAGTCTCCCAGAAGAGATCCGTTTTATTACCTCCTTGGAGACTTTCAAGAGGGCAGTTAAGATGGATCTCTTCCGACGAGCATACCCACCTGAGATACATGGATCCATCTTTCTGATTAGGATCAGAATACCTTACTCCCACGGTCGCTTTTGATAATGTGTTTTTAATTGTTAAACTGTTTGTTATATGTTTTTTATATTTTATTGTCAAAATCTGTAATTGTATACTTATACTAGGATGTAATCCCATCTCGATACACCGGATCCACCAGAGGCGGGAAAATATAAATAAAATTTTTATTTATTATTTATTTATATGCAATGGCATTTAATACTTAAAAGAGTTGACAGCCCCAATGGCCCATGGATGGAAACTGAGGCAGGAAATATCTTATCCTGCCACTGAGGAATGGTGTGTCCTTTCCCTGCTCAGACCACTGGCTTGAAGTGGTTGAGAGCTTATAATATTTAACATTTGAACTCTGCCACAATGAAAATAATCAAGAGATGATAACAAACGTAAAAGTGCAGTCGCCCCACCATTTTTGTGGGGGATCTCTTCTGGACCTCCTCCAGTGAAAACAGAAAATCACCAATGTTCAAAGCTCATTGGCTTTAATGGCAGCACTTATCTGCGGACACCTGCAAACATGCACTGTGGGCATGTGCCCCATTTTCTCCCCCTCCATTTGCCGCCTGCAAATGAGCGAGGGATGTGGACTCCATATCTGTGAAAACGGAGGACTGACTGTAGTCAGATTTTGGAAGCTGAGGTCTGAATTTTGCATTGAAGAGGTTAATGTGAATTTTGTTTATTTTAGATGTATCATTAAAAATGATTAACTTATACACTCGACTATAAGTTGAAAAATTTATACCCAAAAAATTGACCCAAAAATCCAGGATCAACTTATATACACGTCAATACAGTCACCATGGGTCAAGACTGACTGGAGGGCAGTTAGTAAAAACAAGAAGAAATAGTAATACTGCTTAGAAATGTCCTTAAAAAGCAACCCCGATGCCCCACTCTCTGTGCCTTGGCAGTGATTTCTGAATGTGTGTGTGTGTGTGTGTGTGGTGATTCCCTTTTCAATCTGATGTTAAAACCTTCTCTCCTCACCCTCTTCCTCCTCCTCCAGATCTCTCTGATCATCAAGCAACTTCATTTCCCTCTACTTCTTTCCTTCTCAATCTGATGTTAAAACCTTCTCCTCCCTTAAGTTTTACCCTCATATCAAAATCCATTTGGCCCTAAAACCTTCCCTCGACATATACATGAGGTAGACTTGTATATGAATATATATGGTACATTATCTTTCTTTTAAAAATTCCTTTCAGCTTTTCTGCATTCCACTGCAACATACACAACAGCTTTCTGATAACAAAGTCAAAGAGACAGAAGAAAGTGTCCTAAGATGCACTGGCCAAGATCTTCAATCATGGAAGTGCTTTCCAATACACTACATTTAATTATAACAGCTCTTGCTGATCTCTCCTGTGGTGCTTGATTATATATGTGGTTATTCACAACAGGATGTTATTCGTATGCCATAGCTATGGCACTATAATTACATTTTAAAAAATGGCTGCATATTTAAGATACTAGAATGGGTAGCTCAGAAGATATACCTGACAAGTGTACTGCAGTGTGTGAGTCAAAGACTGTGGTTTCTTTTGTTCTGTAACCCTTCTTGTTTTCCCTCTTAGTCTAGGCGGGTGGATGCTTGTGCAGCACATTTCTCATTAGTGTTTCTTTTCTAAGAGATGTTCTATTTTAGGAGGTGTGGTTTCACCTGCTCCATCCTTGTTACCTAAGTTCTTTGACCTCCACACTGCAGGAAATCTCACCTGGGTGCTTACTAGCTTTGAATGGAGAAATATTTTACAAGTGTTGTCATGAAACATGTTTAACCGCTCCAACCCGTGGGCTGATTTGTGTTTTGTTTTGATGTAGAATGCCTTCATGCAGTAGGAATTCACCCTGGTTATCATGTAAAGAGTGCTTTCAGAAGGATAACCTAGGAAGATGAAGCAGAAGGCAAGACAGTAGATGACCACAAACCTATCCTCCAACTCTCCCCAGGTTTACTAAGAAGCATGTCCCACCATGTTCAATGGAACCTGCTTTCTTGTAAGAGTAGTTAGAATCTGAAGCCCTCATTGGCACTCAAATGTTCATTCTAGAGACCTGTTGGATCAAAGGATAGAGGAAGAATAGGAGGATAGTCTCATACACTCAGCCCATCTTTCCCACTCTCTTATGTCTATGATAACAAAATCACATGTACACACAACACAACACATTTATATGTGCTGCATCCATAGGGATCTAGATGTAGGAGTGAATTTTTGCAATTAAAAGGTATTTGTGAGAGTCAGACCCTAATTAACTTTCAGGTTTGCATAATTGTCATTACAAACAATGCTTTCATAATCAAGTTTATTTAGAAGTAGGTGTCCTTTATTTCAATGGGTTTCAAGCTTTGAATTGCAGTCTTTAAAGTTTTCTGCTGTCAGAAACTGGATAGAATTCAAATGTCTTATGTAAAAGGTGCCATGAGGCCATTTCTTCTTATTTACAATGTCCTGTTTAAGGAAATATAATAAAATCATAGTAATAGGGAAATTCATCTTATGAGACTTATATACTACTACTACTAATTTGTATTCTGCTTTTTCACAAAGGAATCAAAGTGGATTCCAACAGTATAAATAAAACATCAAACAATTAAAAATTACAATTTAAAAATCCCCAAACACCAAATCTACCCCCAATCATTAAAACAGTGAATACTATAAGTCAACCTCATGTATAAGTTGAAGACAGGTTTGGGGACCAACATTATGGATTTTGATATGACTTGTGGATAAATTGAGAGTAAAACGTAGGGGTATGTAACGAAGGATTCAAAGGAGGAAACAAAGGAAAACAGTGTCAGAAAACTTACAAAATTCCAGCAGGCATAACTGTTTGTGCTCTTACTAAAGGCTTCATGGATGAGAGAATATAAAGGGGGTGTGAGTACTTCCAGAAGAGATAACACTCTTGTCTTTCACCAGGAGATGGTTATTTTTATAAAATAAGAATTAAAGTACAGTGCAGTACTTACAGTGACCCATGGATAAGTCGACTAAGGTTTTTGGAGTCATTTTTTAAACTAAAATTTCTAAACATGAGTATATACAGTAAATGGAAATTCTGAAGGAGGCCTAACAAGTCTTAATATTGTTGTTAAGTGAATAAATATTATAAAGAAAAGACCTGTTCTGGAGACAGAGTCAAACTAACACTTAAATCAATATTCAGTGACAGGATTTAGATCTAGTACTTAAGAAATAAGACAGTGACCATGCACTGAAAAGAGTCCAGTAGAATCTTCTCCTTCCCTGCATTATACCCACCCCTGAACTCTAGATGTCTCAGGGCTAAGAGGATGAGCTTCCAGATCAGCAAGCCTCGAGTTGCATGTGTATCTGAGCCCCAGGACCTCCCTTCTAAAAAGAAGCCCCACTTGAAGAAGAAGACCATTCTGCTTTTACTGTAACAAACTGCTGTGTTTTGCTCCTAGCAGGCTGCCTCAATGGGGTGCATCTATCCTCTGCTAATGAGTTTTATTAAAATCATTATCTTCTTGCTGAAATGATTGCTGCTGCCTTTGCTTTAACATGCAAGCAGCAAACCCACACCACAGAAGCCACATCTCATCTGTTGTTTACTAAATTGGATGGTTGCTATGATTGCTCGCTTGACGACTAGCTGCAGTTGCTCCTTCTACAACCATCCTCAGCACTTTAAAAAAGGGAGGAAAAAGGCCCAGACAGTGCAGTCCTCTGCACGACTACTGAGAAGTAATGGTCACTCTGTCTGGCAGGGTTTTGGCAGAGAGCAAGTGGACAGAGAACTGCAGCCTATATCACACAAGCCACAACCTCAGACCATGGAGTCGGCAGTGTCTTAAAAACAGCACAGGGCTGTGGATAGATTGGAATGGTTTCATATCAGTACTGATGACACAGGATAAAGAGGCCAGAGGAACACGCTTTGGATGGGCATACTGTCTTTAACCCAGAAAAGCAAGAACCATTTCATAGGCTGCATTTTCTACCCAAAGACAACCAAGGTTTTCAGATGTAATAGCTGTTTGAGGTTAAAATCAAGGAAGCTGTCTTGTGGTGCCTCAACTCCCCCTCCCCTTTTAGTAATCTAATAGCATCAGGTGTACTTCAAGTAAATACGTATTCATAATCACACAATGAAAAAGTCCATGTAATGAAAAGGACACAGGCCAAGGCGGAAACATTTATGAGCAATTTATTTTCCCTAAATGAACCTAAGCTCACATTCTGTGACACCCCAGCCAGCAGGCAAATGCTTAAAAGATGGTGTTTAGTCTATAGGAGGCAACCTTCGCAACAGAGCAGTGCCTATTATTATGATTAGCATTATTAGTGCTGTTATTAGCATTTATGAGCTGCCTTTCCACCTTATAAACATCCCCTCCTTTTTTAAAATTAGCTCCATTCTGAATTGACAGCCAAGGCTTAGAAATGATAGTAAGAGTACAGAAGTGCATCTGATGGGAAAAGATGGAATACACCAGTGCTTCTTAGGGTATCTCATATGAAAGAGCAGCAGGCAATTTCCCCCTTATGTCCTTCCTTCCTTCCTTCCCTCCCTCCCAGAAATTGTCTGTGGATCAGCATCAGCCCTTCAAGGAGCCCTGAAATTTACTTCTTTGAAGAATCTTTTCCTCAAAGCAGAGTTTAACTGTGGAGGTGCCTCTGACTAAAATGATTCCACAGATTTTGCTTCCTCTGCAATAATTGTTCTTGCATAGCTACAAAGATAGCCATTATTGAATTATTGGCTGCTATTAATAAATCACTGGAACATTTTAGACACACAAACCAACACCCTCTAATCTAGGTGTTGCTTACTTCTATTTTATGGGTGGAGACCTCAGAGAGGGTGGTGTTGCTTGAAAGCTTCTGGCTGCCAGCTCCTCCGCCAATGCCTCTGCTGAACACGTATGAAGCAGGATTTTTTCAAACTCACCAATGTGCTTCCATTTATGGTTTGCACAAAAAGACAGCATCAATCCACCTTTTGTCATCTGTTAAATGAAATGAAACATTAAATGTTGACAACACATACTGAGATTATCACATAAGGCCAGAAAAGTGGAAATAAAGCAGGATAGTAGCATCTATGGCTGAACCTTATCACAGGACTTTGTGATTGCCTTGCAGCAGCCGTGTATGCAAACCATTGCTGTTGTGCACCTTTTCATTGATGGGCAAAACGTATCAATGGTGTGGCAGTTCCACTTCTCAGGCAGGCCCATGATGTAAGTGGGTGGATTTTGCTCCTTTCCAATCTCCCTTTCACAGGGACTGCAGCTGTAAAGACCTTCCTGAAGCTGGTTGCTGCCCAGTCTCTCTTCCCCCAGCCCCCTACTGCCTGATCTTGACCCCTGCACAATCTCTCCTCCCCTTCACTCCACTGCCTGATCTCTCTTTCCCACCTCACTACTCCGCTGTGAGGAATAGAAGCAGGGGCCCTTGTAGGGGCCTGTCACAGCTCTTCAATACCATTTCACTCGCTGGTAAGAGAGGGTTCGTCATGCTGCTCAGTCACTAGCAGAACAGATCTCCATCACTCCAGATGCCTGGCTGGCTTTTAAGGTAGGCTTCATGGACTAGACAAGGGGTTAATGTGTAGCTAAAGCATTGTAGTTATGTGTTTGATGCAAGATCTCAGCCCTTTTCTTATAAACAACTAGTTCACAACAACATGCCAGAACAGCATATTCTTTGTCTACCACAGCTGGACAACTGTGAGGGACAACATGAGTAGGGTGTATAAGAGGAGAAAAAAGAAAGATGAAACAGTGGGAAAAGATGGGCAGACTACCAGTGGAAGACTTTGTCATCAGGAGCCTCCGTATCAAGGCAGGGTTGCTATACAAAAATTCTCATCAAGGAGAACCCAAGGTTAAAAGTACTTGCCTTTCCATAAGGCACCCCCTGGGTTTTGCTGTGCACAATTACAGAGTGTGGGAAGCCATTGGCCTAATAAACCCTAAGGCACCTCGACCTTAATTGTTCCTCAGTAAAATGGGGATAAAAGGACTGCCAGATTGGGTAACGTAAACCAATACTAGAAGCTGGTTAAGCATCATGGGTACTTGTCTATGACCACTTAGTACAAGTCAGAGGTAATGTGTGCTGGTAGACACAAAAGCATGCTCAATGAATAGGAACAATGTAGGGGTGGTTTGTTCCCCAATGATCTCAGTAACACTTCCTTTGGGACAAATAAGGAAAGGTCATTGGTAATGAGCTGAAGTACAAGATTCTTTGGCAATTGAACTAGTTTTCACACTAGTAAAGAACATGGCCAGTTCTACCATATAGGCCAGGAGTGGGCAATGGAAGCATGGTTTTCTGATGCTGGTGCTGGTTTTCTTTTCTTCTCTCAGATCTTGCGGGGAGCGGCACAGACTGCCAAAAATGTAAAACAGAGCAAAACCCTGGAAGTGGCTGGTTCTCTACTTCTGGTTTTGAAAAACTGGTATTTTAAAAAATGTTTAATGTTGAGGGATGTCCTACATTTAATTTAAAAAGTGAATTTCCTTACCTAGAGGCTTCTAGGTAAGGAAATTCAGCTCACTCTCCCTTTTGTACAGAAAAATAGGATGATCTTGGGGAGTCCAGAGGAGTCAGGGGCCACAAATGCAGCTGGATGCAACAGTTTAGAAAGCCATTGAAATGGCATAACTCAAGAAGAGGAAAGAGCCAGAAGACCCCCTATAATATCACAGACAGTTGCAGGTCAGGGAGGAAGACAGTCTCTGGATGTTAGGCTGTGAAATTTGCCCAAGACTCTGAGCTTGTTCCTAACAATTAGCACAGGAAGCAGCTGGGTGTACAAGTAAATGATGGTTGGAGAGGAGAATAAATGTAGGCTGTTCCAGGAACTAATTCATTATTTCTATGTGCTGTGTAAAGAGAATTATGATCTAAAGATTACACAGGAAGAAAGAATTTAAACTTGGTAGCAAGAATAGCATAAATTAAGACTCTTCATGCTCTGAGTGTAAAATTACCCCCATGATGATGGCAGGGGTAATAATAAATGCCTCTATTGACTAGACAGATTACTCTGCTATACTTCAGTCCTACAGCAAGTATAGGACAAATCTTTACTCCCTTTGTATTAGTTGTTTCCTACAAAACTATTGTCCTGGTGTTTTAGGTGTCTGTCCTTTCTTTCCTCTTCTTCCTTTATGCAACATGCCATATTTACAGCACCTAAACACCCAGAACGCAGAGCTGGGGGTGGGGAATTGTTCAACCTCTTTAAAATCTTCTTTAGCTAAGAGCAGGTTTTCCCTCTCTTGCCCCCAGTTGATCTTGATCTTGATGTTATTCTTTTCTCCTTTATAATCTAGCCAAATGTGTTCATTCCACAGGGAAACACATTGCATCAGTTAGTGACTTCATGACTACCCTCAGTGTTTTGTCTCAAAGAACAAAGCTGGGGTGAAGCCACTTATGAAATCATGAACTGTCCCTCATTTTTCTATGCGTGTTTCAATAAACACATTTTGTTAAGTGGATATGAAGGCCTCCTGGCTATTTTCTTAGCCCTTTTAAACTTCCCAAAGATGGGCCTTGCCAGAATACTTATGTTAGCCAACTGGGAAGTGTTTCTTCACTTCTCTCCCTCCCCCAAAATGCAATACAGACACTTATTCAGATTTCCTACAGACTTTTCCACCACCCTTCTGCTTCCTCTTAGATTCCCTGGAGCTTCATGATATCTTAGAGGATAATTAATGCAGGTCTACAAGGCCCACTTCACTCAGTCTAAATCATCCCTTAGAATGTATTGCTGGTGTGGTTTAAGCCTGCATAGTTTACAACGTAAAATGCAGGATGCTGGACAGTGTTTGTTAATATACCAACTGCAAGGCTTGTAAAGAGTCTCTTGCCTGATTGCCTTTGAGAAGTGAACATTTCCTCCAGGTGGCTAGTTAGGAATGTTTTTTTTTTAAAGAGGGCAGCAGCTTGTGCTTTTTTGTTTCCCTGCAGGAGTATAACTACACTGCACAATTATAGTGGTTTGATATTACTTTAACTGCCATGGTTCCACCAGATGGAATCCCGGGATTTGTAGTAATTATCTGTCACCTGTTCACACAAGTACATTAAAAAACTAAGTACCCTTCAATGAGATAATTCCCAGAATTCCATAGGATAGAGGTATGGCAGGTAAAGTGGGATCAAACCACTATAATCATATCACACTGATATAATAGGATAATGTGGATACACTCCAGGTTACCAATAATTCACACAGCTAAATATGAGCTGATTAAAAAAAAGTGTGCTCTCATTACTTTTTGTACTAGGTCTAAAGCAGATCATGGAAATTGACTTGTCTGGACTCCATGCTCCCTGGGAGATTCTGGGAACTGTCATCCATGGAAATAACTTCCCCAAGATGTCACACAGAGTGCTGTTAATATGAGTCCTAAATTGTACCTCTTGTCAAATCACTTAGGCACATGGAGCACACATACAAATTTCCACCTATGCAGTGTCCACACCGGGGCTGACATTCACACCGGACAATATTGAGTAACTGCCAGGGCCCCACTACTACAACATTTACCTAGAACTTCCATAATTTACCCCCCAGTATTCCCATTCTGATGGGCACTGGGTGCCTGGATCAGCCATGCTTTTTAAATTGCAGTCTGTGCTCTGGACTTAGTGCCTCTGTGGGGCATCATGGAAAATTGTAAAGGTGGAAGACTGAGTCTCGTAGCGTCACTGCTTGTAGTGATGCCAAAGCAGGCAGAGGATCCTGGCATGACCTACTAACAGAGGCTAAATTCATCCAGTGGACACATAGCCCACCCCTGGAAGTCTGGTGGGGGCTTCAAATATAGCTGCAGCATATTAGCATATCTCCACTTGCTCAACCCTCTGCAGCAAGGGAAAACATGTATTCCAGCCTGATAATGACAGTTCCTTAAGCAGTGAAGTCTGCAATCACATCCTTAGTTTTAATTGTTTTTGCTCTAAGATGAGCATAACTAGTTTTTCCATTTCTTCAGAATGTCATGGCTTATGACCTCTGAGTCCTATGTGAAGCGGAAGCCATTTTCCCTGTGATTTTTTTTAATGGAAAAGGGATTTGAGGAGGCCCCCTGAACTGCCATAGTCAATGGCCCAGATGCTTTCTGGTTTCCTGGGAATGTTGATTTAATTCCCTTTACAATTGCTCTTGCAATATCTTTCAGGTCTTTCTAGTGATATGAGGAGTGGAGGAGCCATATTTTGACATTACTAGAGAAGCATCTCTGTTCTTGTGGAGAGGTAACTAATGGCTCCCACTGGGACTTCATCATCATTGCATACTAATCACAGTGAGCAAGGGCAGCCTTGGAGAGTCTAGGCTGTCAGCAGGTGACACAAATACTCACAATACATCCCAGGCTTCTTGAGTAAAAGCTGGAAGTATTAACACCTCTGCAGCAATACACAGAGCCACTTCAGCTGATGCAAGACCAACAATTCATTGCAAGACTATTATGTTAACCTGGTTCTCATTCGTAAAGTCTTTGCATTCTGTGACTGTGATTCTACCATGCATGTTCAAGAGTGAAAATGATGTAGAATTCTGCATCCTGATAATCTTAGTTTCCTGATTATAGATTTGTTGTTGCTGCTGTTCTAGTACTTATGTGCATAGGAAGGTCCTCATAAAATCCCAGAGCTGCAAGAAAATATTTCATTTCCCTGTTTATTTCACGGTAGTTCCTTTTGACAATCACAATTAATTCTGCAAACTAATCAACTGCATCCAAATTTTCACAGAGTTCTTTTTTTTGTCCTAAATTATTAGGTAGAATGTTAATTATTGTTCTTAACAAATCTACATAGCCCTGCCTTTAATTAAGCACTTCTGGTCATGGATGCCTCCAGTAGGCCATGTCCTGGTCTAAGGGATCTTGAAAGTGGGGACATGTAAAGTTTTGACTTTATTTTTGGACCTAGAAGGTGCTGGATCTTTGGTGTAACTCATGGACCATGATCCTACATTGGAGATGTGTAATACAGATCAATTAATTTGAAGGTGCACAAAATTATGCCACACTGCTCTTGTGCTCAGTGGCAACATTGTACCATTAACCAGGACAATGAATATACAACTGAATGCAAAAGTAACTGTACACCTACATCCAGGCACAATACACATCCAGGCACACTGGCACTGCAAACCAAACTCCTCTTCTGCAATCATAAACTGAATGTTGAGCTACCTCTGTAGGGGAATTTATTCATGAGTAAAACATGGTTTTGGCTTTAATGTAATGCCGCAAAATATCATTATTATGATGAAAATTCATTTCCTCCCAAAAATGCTGTCACATAACACCTATTTTCCTTATCCCTATATTAGTCCTACCCTTACTATTAGGCATTAGAGACCATTGCCTTCTCTACATCTTATGAGTTGTTTTGGCTCCTTTAAATGAATTGATACTTCCGGTATATTGTTGGACATCTTCCCATTGCCAATCCAATTGAGTTCTGTACATGTCCTGAAAAATGGATGCCATCTTGTCTTGTTCATAAGTAGAGCACTGCTGTCCTCTTGGCTGACAACACTCAAAATACCCAGTTCCTTCAGGTTTAATTCTCACCCTTTTAGCTTTTTCCTTCTGTTAAAAAGACCGAAAGGCACCAGATCCCATAGGAATTTGGAAGGTAAGCAGGTTTCACCCTGGTTAGTATTTGGATAGGAGACCACCAATGAAAACCAAGTGCTGTAGGCTATATTTCAAAGGAAGGCAATAGCAAACCACTTCTTGATTATTCCTTGCCTATGAAAACACTGTGAAATCCATGAGGTCACCATGACTCAATAGACAACTTGAAGGTACATATACACACACACAAAAAGACACGAAGAATTCGGTAGGTAGTCCCATATTAAACTCCCATTTTAAAAAAATGAGTGAGTGACCAAAGAAACTATTCAGTCTTTGAGGGAAAATGGCTGATGGAATCTGAAATATCAACTTCAGGAAGAAGGGACAGTTGCCTTGCCTGCACTGGCTAGGATACGTCATAAGCAGCCTGGAGTATCCTAGCCCTGCAGCTGCTCCTACCTGCCCCTGTTACCTGGCCCATTGTATTGACTATCAGCACAGTCATTCCACCCAGCATGTCTGCTGTGGGTCGTTTGCCTCTGAGGACAGAACAAGATGTCCAGCAACAAGCACAAGGCTGGGCATCTCATTCTGACCTCAGAACAAGCTACTCACAATGGCCAGGTCCTTTGGGGGCCAGATATAGATGAGGCCAGGGTCTCTGTCTTGCCAGGTCACACTGACAGAGGGCTTGTCTGCATAGGTGAAAAGGTCCATCCCTCTGCTTACTGGTGTCATTCTGTTAGGATAACACATGTCCCAACCCCCAATTCTGGTGCAAGGAATCCAGACAATGTCCAGCACATTCCACACCAGAACCAGGGAATTATTTTTAATTGCATTAAAAAATAATATCCCTGTTACTCTGCAACATCTGGAGAAATAATAAGGAGCCCTCCGTTCCTGCATTGCCATCACTATATGCATGGATGACTTGCTGAGATACTTGACTGGTCTGCTGCCATTCACTCATTTTGAGATCAGACCAAGACACTCAGCATTGTGCTCATTGTTGGGCATGTTTTGACCTCAGGATGCACCAGGTGGCTCAATGGGATGGCCATGCAGACAGCAGTGTGGTGCAGGAATAAAGCACCAGGGAACAGGGACAGGTCAGGTCAGCTGTGGGGCCAGGATACTTTGGTCTGCCCTTGGAATATCTTGTCCTTGTCTGGTCAGTGCAGACAAGGCCTAAGATTAATTTATCATTGAACAGACAAAAGAACCTCTTCTACAGCCTTCTGCAACACCAGAGGGTGAGGCAACCAAAGTCACACTTTACCTCATGAGAGGGGCTAGCAGCATGCCACTCCTTGTCCAGCTCCTTCTATTTCCCCTTCCCCCTCTCTGCTGCTTTGAGCTGAGCTCAGATCCATGCTTGGAGGGGCAGCCAAGAGCCCTGAGAGACATTATTTGGTTGCTATGGGAGTTCTTCTGAGGCAGCAGTTTGCCGGATGCGGCAGGAAGGGATTCAGTGTGCTACTTACTACAGGGCGCCACTGCAGCCTGTTTTTTCAACTAATTGTCAGGCCAGAACGGAGAGCGTGGAAGTGATAGCTGGCTCAAAGCCAGACTGGAGGCGGAGGTGTCTGCACTGGGACTCTCAGGTGCTCAGCACCATGACGCAACAGCCGGCCAAGAGTTACAGGTGTTACATGAGTTGGTGTGCTCTAATGAAGGAGCTGCTCAGGCGTGGGGGGAGGGCTGTCTGCTTTTCAGTCATGCAGAAAAGTATGGCTCAAAAAAGGATATAGCTCAGCTGGAAAAGATGCAGAAAAGGGCACCAAAATGGTTTAGGTAGCTGGGAGCCACTCCTATATGAAGGACGTTCATGATATTTAGGTCTATTGAAGAGCAATGTGGTTGAGATGCAAAGTGGTTGTATCTTTAATGGTCAAGCAATGTGAATAAATTTATCTGCAATGTGGAGAAAGTGTGGCTAGGAATCTTTTTTTCTCTCCCTTTCACAACACTGGAACCCAGAGTCACCTAATGGAGTTCAATGGTACAAATTCAGGACAGATAAAGAAAATAGTCAGAGAAAACTATTGCATCCATCAGGGCTGGCCTAAGATATTTTCATACCTGAGGCAAAGCAGCAAAGCTCCTCTACCTCATGCTATAATATTTTGATGGGATTTGAATATTGTGTATCTTGAAAATACAATAATAACTAGGGTCTAGTCTGCACTGCAGAAATAATGCAGTTTGACACCACTTTAACTGACATGGCTCAATACCTGGGAAGGCTCAAGTCCTGTGATTTGTAGTTTTGTGAGCTATTTAACCTTCTCTGTCAGAGAGTACTGGTGTCACAACAAACTGCAGATCTCAGGATTCCACAGAATGGATCCATGACAGTTAAAGCAGTGTCAAACTAAATTATTATAGCATGAGGTAAAGGAATTTGTGAGATTTTCTGCTTCATGTGCCAAAATAACTACATTAACTATATGCTATCCTTTCTTGCAGGGACGTAGCCAAGGGGGGGGGGATTCTTGGGGTCCGGACCCCCCCTTCCATTAGATAAAATGAATGGTGTGTGCTGCCACACCGCCGCACCCAAGCCCCATTATAATGGTGGCACTTAGTCTGGATCCCCCTTCCCAAAATCCTGGCTACATCCCTGTTTCTTGCACTTATATCTATGAGTGTACATGCATACATATTGCATGAGCACACACCTCTGCACACACCGTGGCTACTTCTTACATTTGTTTTTCCAACATGGCTTTAATACCTCTTTGAGACATAATGTACCTCAAGGGACAAGGGAATGGAATGCAAATATCTGTTTGCTCCCAGTATACATGCTGAGCAATAGATACACACATTGTATCCCAAACAGCTTATCAGGAGTAAGACAGGCCTTACTGAGGTCACTTCAGCATTATACTGTGCATGTCATTTTTCTCCCTGATAAAGGCTTGTGGTAACACCTAGCTTTTCAAAGAGAGGCAGCCATTTACCAGAATTCATTTGTCACTCTTTGAAACTTCCTACATTCATTTCAGCAATAAAATACAATTAAACCTATGAAATTTGCACACATTTGTGGTATAGGTCTTGCCCCTCATGGCACATTTTCCTCTCAGTGGAGTATAAACCATTCTCCCATTGCAGCCTTCCTACCCAACCCCCACATTCAGGACCTAAGGTTGCCAGAGTGAAAACTAGAGCTGGCTCTTGCATCTTTAAGGGTTGTGTAGATAAGGTGATTTCAGCAGATGTTGTTTGTTACCTGCTTGCTTGACAAACAACACCTGCTGAATTTCCCTCTTCTATGCAGAACCATTAAAAGCTTCAGGAGCCTTCTCCAGTTTTCAGTCCAGCAACCCTATGACAGGACTGACTCTTGAGAATGTAACTAAGGGGTTATTCAGACTGTGAAAATAATCCAGGATGAATCCAGGTTGAATCTCCGTTGTTCACATGCATCTCAAATGCACCCAATTAAGGGGTGGGGGCTGCCAAAACCCCCACTTAATCTAGGATAATCAATAACGGTTGTTCCCTGAGATTTTTAAAAAAGATCCACATCATCAGTACTGTGAATACCCAATGCAAATAGAACCGAACAGACCCGGGATAAAACTCTGCATGTCTTGAACATGTTCCAAATGCATTCGCATGATGAACTCCATCTTTATTTGAATGCTTGCATGTGTGAGCAACAAAACTTGCAGAGGTGCACATCAAAGTGGTTCCATAGTGTGAATAACAAACCCGGAATGCATGAGTGAGATTATTTGCATCGCTATGCTAAAAAAGATGTCTGCCCTAAAACAGGCAGCAAAGGACCCATCACACCGGGAAGAGAGCCATTTTACACAGACCACCTGAAACCAATGTGAGAGAATTGTAGGTCTCCATCCAGGCTAAACAGGCTGACTTAGGATCCCATGACCTCCGCACCCCACCCCCATATACTGCCCTTGTGTCAAAGAAACCAAAAAAATAAATGCCATAATTCACTTGCTACTCTCTAAAGCACAGGAGGTGTGAAGGCAGCTCCTTGCTTCTGCTGCTAAAAGGCAATGGGAGGTGTGTGGTTTTTTAAATATAACTCTGTTGCCCCCTCAGCCTAAGCTCCTGGAGACAAGAGTTCCCAGGATTTGGTCTGGATTTTCCTTTTTTGTTTTTGTCTGAATGATCCCCAGCAGCATCTGGAAACCTTGGCAACTACCTAAAGGCTTGCCTGGACTCTGGGACTCATGCCAAAGTTAATAAATCTGCCTCATTTCTAGTTGTCTTATGCTATTGGGGCTTGTTTCTCTCTTTCGCAAAGCCTGGCTTGAGTGAAAACTAAGGGCCTGTAACCCTGAGGGACGCAACTGCATTATAAGGTCCCAAGCTCTGAGGGTATATCTGAAGACTAGATTTCTTGGATAAATGTTATTTTTACCAACCATCATGTTAGAAAACTCTATTCAAACAAATGTCAAATCTCGGTAGACTAGGCAAAGCACCTCATTGGTATGATTTCTGAAAAAAAGCCCACCATGTATACTGAAAATTTGCATTGTGCAACACATAACACAGAGACTTTGTTGCTGTTCAATGATGTCAAGTTGACTTTGATTTATGGTGACCTTACAAATGAGAGACCTCTAAGTCACCCTGTTATCAACAGTCCTGCTCAGGTCTTGCAAATTTAGGGCTGTTGCTTCCTTGATTGAGTTTATCTACATGTAATGCAGTCTTCCTCTTTTTCTAAACATAGAGACAAGGATACAGAGAATCACCCTGAGAATATACATTATGCACACCAGATCATTAGATTTCAGTACTAAGTCCCTAGTATTGCTTTCGGTTACAGAAAACACTCTGAAATGGTATGTCTAGTAACACTCACAAACAAGACAGGCAAGACCAGCAAAACTTTACAGCATAGTGAGAAAGTTTATCCCCAACAGTCAAATCTGACTGATGCAGGTCTTTCAATCCATTCTTTATTATTTATTAACTTGTTACATAGCCTCCAACACTACACAAATGAAAACTGGGACGTGAGTAGACAAGCAATATCAGAATGCAGCCAAGATGGCAAAGGTTATTAATAAGAAAGAACGCACAAGCTAGATGAGGTTGAGCAGTTTGCTTTTGCCCAAGCCTACATACCGTATTTTCCGGCATATAAGATGACTGGGCGTATAAGACGACCCCCAACTTTTCCAATTAAAATATAGAGTTTGGGATATACTCGTTGTATAAGACTACCCCTCTTCCAGCGCACATCAAATAAAAATTAAAAAAACATCAGATTTGATTTCAATATGGTAATTTTAATTCAAATGCTTATGACATGCAGGTACTTAGCAGGAAAACCTGTTGTATACAAAGTCTGCTTGGATTGGTCAGCTCTCCCTGCCTGCCCAGCTCTCCCTGTCTCCAAGATTTTCTTCTACCTTACTTGTACATCACCGCCCTTGCTACTTTCATACGGTCACCACATACGGAGGGTATGCGGCCGCTGCCATTTTTGAGCTCCCCCCACCATATGCGGTGACCGCAGATTCTCCAGTCCGGCTCAGAAGTTTCAGCCCAATAAGACAACATCCGGCGTATAAGACGACCCCCGACTTTTGAGAAAATTTTCCTGGGCTAAAAAGTAGTCTTATACGCCAGAAAATACAGTATTCCTTTCTTTTTTCATTTGTTGAGTTAATTGACTGCAAACTATATTGTAGCAACTGAGATAAGCTGAGGGCAAAGGGGGAAAGTGGCAGGAGGAGAGAGAAACTGAGACTTTTTAAAAGCTGCTGAAAAAGTAAGATGACAGCGCATTAATTGGAACTGTTTCTGCCTAATCCAGATAGTTTGAGTTTATGATGTCCCTTCCCATTGTAATAATAATAATAATAATAATAATAATAATAATAATAATATGCTTTATTTTTATACCGCTTTTCCGAGGTGATCAAAGCGGTTCACAAAATCAATAAAAATTAATACATCATAAAAACAACCTCACCAAAATCAATAAAAATCTAACAACATGCAATAAAGACAAGCAAGATGGTGGTCAGGAGGAGGGCTTGTCTTCTTAGCAGGCAGAGACCTGTTGTTGCTGGCCTGCTTCTCTCCCCTTCAAGATGGCGGTTGGGAGGAGGGCTTGTCTTCTTAGCAGGCAGAGGCCGGTTGTTGCTGGCCTGCTTCTCTCCCCCTCAAGATGGCGGTTGGGAGGAGGGCTTGTCTTCTTAGCAGGCAGAGGCCGGTTGTTGCTGGCCTGCTTCTCTCCCCCTCAAGATGGCGGTTGGGAGGAGGGCTTGTCTTCTTAGCAGGCAGAGGCCGGTTGTTGCTGGCCTGCTTCTCTCC
>NC_056523.1:146151604-146218241 GCF_019175285.1 Sceloporus undulatus | reverse complement strand
GTCGGGAGGAGGGAGTGATGATTTGGTTAAAATGTGATTTTTAAAAGAAAATCTAAAAAGAATGTAAACATTCAAAAATTCATTTTTTATGAAAATTAAAAATTAAAAATGTTGGGGGCCTCTCCTTTCTCATCCCATTGAGCTTCACCCAGTTCCCACCATTTCTTGAAGCATTTTACAGGGAAACAGATGAATACCACAGCCTGTTTCTGCCAAAACACAGATATTTGAGGAGCAGTGGTGTCACCCTGTTAGAGTGTCACCAGGTGCAGCCCCTAGTGATGCCACTAGTGTCAAGCACCTCTCAGTGAATACCTGGCCCTCAAAAATTGCACCCTCTAGTTTTCCAAGATAGCCATGCTCCCTTTCCATGGCCCATTGTATGATGGTTACCCATCTTTTGCCTGACTGTTTTTTTCTTATTGCCTCCTAATGCTTGAGTTCTGCCAGTTAATAGTATTAAACTTTTAAAAAGCTGGTATTTTTTGGTTACTCCCTTTTGCCTTTGGCCCCACCCATCGCCAGAAAAGGTTCTCTGCAATGAATTTGTCTTTCGACAGGGTTTCACCTTCCTTCAGATCATGCTCAGTCTTGAGACTTGCGTTCCTCCCCCCCTCCCAAGTTATACAGATTTAAGATAAATTCTGAGACTGAGTCTGCTACCACACTGTAGAATTAACACAGTTTAACACCGCTTTAACTGCCATGGCTCCATCCTATGGAATCCTGGGATTTGTAGTTTGTTGTTACACTAGACTCTCTGACAGAGAAGGCTAAATATCTCACAAAACTACAAACATAGAAATCCCATCACATTGGGCCATTATATTGGGCACACAGATATGATACTTGGGTTCCCATGGGGTGACTGGGTAATGTGAGCCCGCAACCAATAGAAGAAAGTGTCTTTTGTTTGTTGCCCTCATTTGAGGTATGGTTGGTGGAAGAGCACAAGACAACTTTCTCAGTTACAGGATTCACCCTTTGGAACTCCCTGCCTCATGATATCCATCTGGTCCCTAACTCTGATGGCATTCTACCCAAATAGACCTGAATGGTGGTTTATTTTATTGGCACTTTCCCTTTCATTATAGCTCTTTATTTTCTTGCAATTTTATTTGCTACTTATTTACTTGTGCCTTTCTTACCTTTCTGATTGTCTTTTATTGTTCTTGTCATAAGTTGTGCAACCCACAAACTGGAAAGGTGAGATAATCTCTCCTTTCTATAAATAATTAATAAAAATAATAATCAATTGTACACCACTCTTTGCATTTTAGAGGAACAGTGTGGTAAATAATACTTTAAGATATACAGTCACACCTCTGTTTTTGCGGACTTGCAATGTGCATCCCTCGCCTGTTCGCGGGTGGCAAATGGAGGGGGACAAAATGGGGCGTTTGCCACCATTCAAGCCAATGGGGCTTGAATATCGGGGATTTTCTGTTTTCACCAGGGTGTGTGTGTTCCGGAATGGATCGTCCGCAAAAACGGAGGGTTGACTGTATATACTTCCAGATTAGTGTTGATCTGAAGCTTATATTGTTGACCTAAATTTCTCTAGAATATTTTAAGTTTATGTGTTTTGGGGAACTGTTTCTGTGGCTGAGATTTAACTTGAAGATGTTTGAAAACAGATTTTCCTCCAAAGCAAAGGGAGTCTTCGATGCTGGTTCCATTTCTTCATGGAAGCTTCTTGGTATTTTTGTTTTATCTTAAGAGCAAAGGTGATGCATAGTGAAGTTCTGATTAATAGTTTCTTGTCAACTATTTCTAGAACAGCTGCACCACTGGCATTGGGATGGGTACCTTTGGAAAGACTGATGACGTGACTGGTCATTGTGCCAAGGAATCTTGTAGCACCTTTTGTCTTTGAATTCTACCATGATTGTTTGTACGTTGCACAGTCAAAGGTGATACCTTCCTTCAAATGCAAAGTAGCCCACATTTCCAGGAATTGAAATCTTGCAACCTAATGATACAGGTAGAATTTCTTAAACCCATCTCATTCCACTCCCTCACTCTGTTTTGCTCCTTACCCTTTTGATCCATTCTTTATACATCAAACTGGCTTGAGACTCATTCTCAGTCTTGATCATCCCGGCCATTTAATTGGCCAGTTCCTCAGCTGGAGCCCAGTTATTACAATCAAACTTGTTCTGAATGGCTGTAAACGTCCCCAGACCAGTCCTCTTGCCACATATCCCCTCCTCCCCGCTGCCCCATTTTCTGTCATAAGAACACTCTGGGGCACACCATACCTGCTACTAATGACAGGCATCATGAAGATAATAAAAGTGTGGCGAGAAGTGTATGTCGCCTCAGCCTCCTGCCGTGGGGGAAGAAAATTGATTAGACCAGGATGTGCTGACCTTTTTGTACTTGAAAAATTGCTCTTGAGTGATTTGGGCAATAAAATTAAATTGATTCAGAACCAAACAGGGGTGAAATTTGTGTCTCAAGGAAAAGAGAGAGAAAGAAATTGTTAACTATAAAGCTGTATTGTTGCCATAAGTGCCTTTAGGCAAAAGGGGTACAGATGAAAGATATGGGTATGGTAGGGATTGCATGAGAAAGAAAAAGACAGCAAAATTCTAGGGAGAAAAAGGGAAAGAGGCCCACCTTAATTTGATAAACTGGGGTTCAGCCAGAAGGAGGAGAGGTGACATAAAACAAATCTAAACAGAGGAGCCATAGTAAACATTTTGGTTGCTAAATGCATGATGGATGTTGTAGAAAGATTGGGAACTATTTCTTTCTCTGTCTTCCTATAATTCTGCTCAGAGTTAAATGAAAGGCAGAATTTAGGGTGGGGCAAGCCAGGTCTAGCTTATCTGGTTATTTTAAGGTTGGGCCTAACCTACCTAATTGTTATTATGTTGCAGTCTCGACATTTAAAGATTTGCTTACATTAAACTGCTGAAAAATAATAGACCTATTTAGAAACGTAATTTTCAACATTTCAACTATTTAATTGAATCAAGAGAAAAATACACACGTCTACATGTGCCCCCAAGTCACCTGTTGATTTATGGGGACCCCATGAATTTCATAGGGTTTTCTTAAGCGAGGAATACTCAGAAGTGGTTTTACCAGCACTTTCCTCTGAAAGACAGCCTACACAGCACCTGGTATTCCTTGGCAGTCTCCCCTCCAAATACTAACCAGGACTGACTTTGCTTAGCTTCCAAAATCAGACAGGAGCTAGTTTTTTTAGAGTATGTTGTTGTTGTTGGCTGTCCTCAAGTTGGTTCCGACTCATGGTGACCCTACGGATGAGACATCTCCAAGAATCCCTATCTTCCACTGCCTTGCTGAGATCCTGCAAGCCCTTGCAAGCCTCCTCCAACCACCATCTTGGGGGGAGAGAGGCCAGGCCTGGAAGACAAAGAGCCCTCCTCCAACCACCATCTTGAGGGGGAGAGAGGCCTTGCAATTTTTTGTATTGTTTTGCAATTTTACCGTACACCGCTATGATCATTTCGGAATAGCGGTCTATAAATAAAAATTATTATTATTATTATTATTATTATTATTATTATTATTGCCCACAACCCACCTGATTGAGTCTATCCATCTGGTTTGTGGTATTCCTCTCTTTCTTCTACCCTCTACCTTTCTTAACATTATTGTTTTTTCTAGTGATCTGTGCCTTCTCATTATGTGGCCAAAGTACGATAGTCTCAACTTGATCATCTTTGCTTCCAAGGAGAGCCCTGGTCTGACCTGTTCAAGAGCCCATTTGTTTGTCTTCTTGGCTATTCATAGTATCCTAAGTACTCTTCTCCAGCACCACATTTCAAATGAGTTTATTTTCTTTCTGTTTCCTTCATTGTCCAGCTCTCGCATCCATACATGAAATACAATGTGGCAGGTTCTTGAAAGGCTTGGTTTGTTGTTGTTGTTGCTGATGCTATGTAAATGTGTGTGTGTTTTACCTCTTGGTCTTGCAGTGGGAGCGTAATGCTGACTGCTGGCCTCTGGGGAGCCACAGGTGGAAATTGTGCATAGGGTAAGGTTTCTGAATTGACAATCCATTCACTTTAAGCAGGAAAGAACATGGTTGAGCAGCAAAGGGCAAACATTATTGTACATACTCATATATAAGTCTAGAAATTTTAGTCAAAAAATTGACCCCCAAAAACTGAGTCACTTATCCATGGATCAAAAAAAAGGAATCACCCCTTTCTCTGAGTAAAGTGGTGAAAAGTGAGATACTAGTCCGTCCCAGGAGTACTTAAAAGAAGCACCTACCCCCTCTCCTCTCTCCATTGTGCCTCCACTTCTCACCTTTCTGAATGACTGGGTTGGAAGAACACAAACAGTTATGCCTGCTTGAATTTTGTAAGTTCTTTAACATAATTTTCTTTAGCTTCATTCTTTACATCCTTTGTTGCATGCCCCTAAGTTTTGCCCTCGACTTATCCATGGGTCATATCAAAAGCCATAATTTTGGCCCCAAAACCTGTCCTTGACTTATACATGAGTTCAACTTATAGTCGAGTATATACGATATATCCTTCATATGACTGGGGTGGGGTACATTTTCTTCTTGTGTTAGAGAGAGAGAGAGTTACTTTTCTGCCAAATGCAATCACATGAGGTGCCACAGTTTTTTTGTTGGCACAGTTTTTTAGGGCTTTCTAAATTGTGGTGATGAGGTCTTGGCTCTTGGTAGAAGTGCTGGGCTCTGAAAGTTTGATGTTTAGCAAATACAAGGGATGAAATCTATCTAATCTATAAAGCTTCAATTTTTTTGTGCCGGGGGGGGGGGGGGAGCTGTTGCTGACTATGTACTCTGCTTTAAAAGAACCCAGAAGGCGAGGAATATTTCACTCTTCCCAGCCCAGCAGGAAAAGAAGATCTCGTTTAAATCGGGAACACCGTCAGGGCATAAATCCTGAGAGATATCTGACCATGCCTGCCACTGTTACTGCTGGCCTAGCATGCTGGGAGCATCATGAAGAAATCAGTCCTATAACACTATAGTACATCTCCATTGATGGCAACCTAGTGCTGCAGCTTCCCTCGGCAAGGCAGAAACACACACATACACACATGCATGTGTGTGCACAAACACAGAGACCTGCCAGCTGCAGATGCTTATACTTCTCAGACTCAGAAGCTGCTCAGAGAACAGCAAAGACCCATTTCTTTGCTGAATCACTGCACAGCAATTGCTCTTGCCCTTTTAAAGCAACCCTTTTGTGAAGTCAGTGCCTATGGAAATGTAATGGGAGAATCAACAAGCTATTGTTGAAAGGCTTAATTTAGCAGGCTAGCCATTCAGGCACGGATGTAAACAGTACACCATGATGCGTAAGCAAAAGGCCAAGAACCAGATGAATCAGCCGCATTAAGCCTAGGCAGAATCTGGAGAGACTGAGCTGGCAGAGGAGACAGGTGCACCAACCTGTAATTTGCTCACATATAAGCAGAGAGGCTGGAATATGGCAGCTACTTATTAGATGACAGGAGGGAGTCATTAGCCAGGAATTGGCTTGGCAAACCAGAATTTATATTTGGGTTAAGCTAAAGCTATCTGCATTCATTTTTATTTTTAAAGCAGATGACCTTTTGACTGAAACACAGTTTTTAGTGCCCACAAAGCTGCAGATATGCTCTACAGAAAAACAGAAAAGCGTTGTATATGTTTGTAAAGTAAACCAATGGACAATCTGTGTTTTCCTTCCTTCCCCCGCATTCCCTTTAAAAAAATAAATAAGATTGCACACCTTTGGCTCAGAAGTCTGTTGTTATTTTATTTTTGTAAACCGCTCTGTATTTTGATGGTTCATTCTGTCTGTCTGTCTGTCTATCTGTCATCTGTCTGTCTATCTATCTATCTATCTATCTATCTATCTATCTATCTATCATCTGTCCAGCAACAGTTGAACAACAAAGAGAACAAAGTGCATAAAGATCCATTTCTATTTCTGTTTTATCATGTTGCATTTCTATTTTGATTTAAATATATTTTTTAAATTGCTTTTAAATTATATTTTAATTTTTCAAAAAAAATTAGACATCTGGTGTATTTGTGTTTTAGCTTTTGGATTAATATGTACTGTATTAGGCTTTTAAATGGCTGTAAACTGCATTGAATCCTATGCTGGGAGAAAGTGGGTTATAAATAAAATATAATGAAAATGTAAGCAAGAGTCTTAAACAAATTTCCAAATGAAGTGACATATATTTTGTGGAACAAGTCTATCAGCAGAGAGCATCCTTTTCTTCTTACAAGATAGATTTGCATTCAGTGCCTCTGGGATAATAATAAAGCCTGCACCTTTATACCCATTTACATGGGAGTATGCCCAACTGAATGAATGATATCTCTGAACAGATGCATCAAAGATAATGCTGTGAATTATATTAAGTTCTGTGGTAACATATTTCCAAAAATACTTGATTGAAATTGGGCAGAAAGTCCCACATACAGAAAGTCACAGTGACCACATTATCTAGCTGAAATTCAGGGATTTATTTAGGTGAGTTGGGAAGTCACACTATAAACAGAGAGCTTTTCTCCTCTGTATGCCTTCTGTGCTAATAAGATGGAAAACAAGTTAAGAAAGATGGAAGTGTTCAATTAAATTATATCTGTATTTTCCATATGTAGCATGCAGATTCCCTTATCCTAGTGTTTCCCACATTTTATTTCTTTAGCACACCTGAATCCCTCCCTTATTCCACAGAGCCTTGAGCAGTATGTGCCTGATGAACACATGTTACCCTTACAACAACTTTGTGAGGTAGATCACACTGGGGAAAAGCAATCAGCCTATCCTCCACCCAATGAGCTTCGCAGCTGAGCAGAAAAATTAATCAATACTGTCTGTAGTCCAGTTCAAAACTATTATTATTATTATTAGTAGTAGTAGTAGTACTAGTCTGGTTTTTCCTCCGTCATCAGCAGAGATGGATGAATGGAACTTACCTGTCAATTTCTGTGTTCTTTCCATGCTTTTTATCCATTTTTTAAAATTTACTAAGCCACCTTTCAAAAACAGATGTTGCCAAAAGAAAAGGTGTATACAGTATAACAAAGCCATATTTAAACAAACAAATGTATAAACAACACAAAAGAATAATAGATGCTGGCTTCATTTCAAGGTGACCTTTCTACCATGAGACCACAAAATCAGAGGCAATATAAGCAACAACATATAATGACAAAGCTATTAATTATAGGCAAGATGAAATAAAAAGTTTTAGGGCCTGCCTTAAAGAACAACAACAATGAGGGGGCATAAAGGTGGGATCATTCCCCCCTCCAAAAAAGACTGTCTTTCATGCCGGTAACCTAGCTATCATTCCTTGTGGGCTGAGCAGGGCCTCTGAGAGAAATTCTGCAAAGTGAAACAAGACTGGATTTTGGCCCCGGGGGGGGGGGGGTTCAAAATTAGGCTCCAAAATGGACCTTTCATCTTCAGTTAAGTTTTTCACTAAAGATAATGGTATGTGAAATTTTAAGTTGTAGTTTTAACTTCTCTGTAGAAAAATATGATTGTGATAAAATATGAACAAAGTAGCCAGCATGTGCTGATATCAGCATGACACTTCCTTGATATATATACATGCCACCAGTTCAAAATGCAGTGATGCTTGAGTGGTACAAACAAGTTGGTAACACAACTGTACGTCTCTGTTGTTTTTCAGGTAGAAGATGAACACCACTGTATCCAAGATGCCAAAATACCATATTCAGCCCTCCACTAGTACCACCTCACAAAAAGAAACCTAGTACAGAGGCACTCTGAGCTGAAACACTTTTTAAAAATACAATGAAAACCAGATGTGTTGCTAAAGCAGATTCACGGGTGGCCATTCTTGGTTTCAGCCCCCCCCCCTTTTTTTAAGCAAAAAGAAACAGCTGCTATCATTGGGAACAGACTTTCTGGATACTAAAAAAATAATCATAATGGTTTAGGATTGGAGTATTTATCTGGGCATGGAATCCTGTGGATCATACAGTGCTCTCAAATTGATTGTTTTTGTGTGTGTTTCCAACTTATGGTGATCCTAAAGTGAACCATTTACAGGGTTTTCTGAGGGCTGAGAGTATGTGCTTTGCCCAAGGGCACACAGTGGGTTTCAGGACCAAGCTGGGAATCGAACCCTGGCCTCCTGAGTCTTTAACTCTCAAACCACTATTCATTCAAACCACTCTAGCCTCAAAAAACAGCAATGCTGAAATGATTCAGCCTTGCCTTTCTCTTACACAGCTGTAGTTACCATCCAATGACACTAGATGTCCCTTCACTATATTTTGGTATAGATACCCAACAGACTTGTGTTGTGTGTGTGTGTGTGTGTGTACCTATTTATATATCAGCATATTTGTAGGTTCAGATAATCCTCTGTGTAACTGGGCAATGTGCCACAATTCAGCAGTGGCCAGCATGGTGCAGTGGACTGAGATTTGGATTACAACTCTGTAAAACTAGGGTTTGAATCCCTCCTCAGTCATGGAAACCTGCTGGGTAATCTTGGGCAAGTCACACTCTCGCAGCCTCAGAGGAAAGACAGGGGAAACCCCTCCTGAACAAATTCTGTCAGCAAAACCCCATCACCATAAGTCAGAAATGACCTGAAGTCACAGAGAAACAAATAAAATTTGTTTAGCCCTTCTATGTGAAATGAATGGAGGGAGTCTTACTGTGAGGGTTTCTGTACTTATATTCTTTGTTGCTCTTCCTGTTGTTTTAAAATAATACTCTTTAAAAATAATCACTGAAGGTATTCCTAAAGGGTAACATAAAGGATTACCAAACATGGTAGCATAATTCTGTATATATCTACTTCCACTGAGTTCAGTGGGGAATTCTCAAATTTTCATTTATGTAGGAAGGGTAGGAATCTTGCAAGCCTCTACAGATGCCATTGGATTGCATCTCCCAGAATTTCTCACTGTTTGCTATGCAAGGTAGAGTTTCTGGGACTTGAGGTTCTGCCAGAGAGCCCCAGTTTTCCACCCCTAATGCTGATAGCCTAAATGAAAAAGGAAACTTTGGCGGGATACAAACCGCCGCTTTGCGGCGCTCCCCCGCCGGCGCCATTTGCTCCGCGCGGTAGCCGCAGCAGCCAAACCGCGCGACTCCCGCGCGGAGCAAAAAAGAAGCTCCATTTCGGAGCTTCTTTCTGCGGCGCCTGTATGACGTCGCGAGGCGCCGCAGGCGCATTCGCGACGTCATAGGCGCCGCGACACATCTGGACGCTATGCGTCCAGTACGTAAAGATGGCGGCGCCCATGTGGAAGGGGCGCTGCCATCTTGTATGTATTGTATACGTACTAGGGTTAGGAGGGTGTGGAAGCACCGCCCCTTCCTAACCCTAGTACGTATACAATACGTACTATATGGCGGTGTGTATCCCGCCAAAGTCATGGATGAGCTGGAAGATCCTAGAAACAGAAACAGAAAGGCACTGGTACAAGATGCATCTGAGAAAGTAGACTTTAGTTTAGGAAAGCTCATGCTGCCAACTTCTTTCTTTCACTTAGTCTCAAAGGTGCTGCAAGATCTCTCTATGTACTGGTACTTTAGTTCAGCACTAAAAGTAAAATACACACTTCATGACTATTTCAGTTCAGCCATGAAAATTTGTGCCAGGGTTTTCAGCACAGAATGACTGGAACTTGTGAAAGGATGGGGCTACAGACCACAATGGAATCTGAACAGGTGACTTTGGCAACAAGAGATAAGTACTGTGTCTTAACCTGCCTTTTCACCTTTACTGAGGGACCATTTATTTATTTGTCTAAGCGCTATCAATATTTCTAGCTCTCATATTGAAAGCAGCTAAAAAACAAAAGTATATTAAAATAAGGTGTAGTGGTTTGAGTGTTAGGCTAGGACACTGGGAGACCAGGATTTGAATCCTAGCTCAGCCACGGAAACCCACTGGGATGGCAATGGCAAACCCCCTCTGAAGAAATTTGCCAAGAAAACCCCATGATAGGATCGCCTTAGGGTTGCCATGAGTCGGAAATGACTTGAAGGTACACAACAACAACAATAAAACAAACAACAATAAAAATACCAAAAGCATCTAAGGAAGTTGAGAGAAGTCTACGAAAGCTCATGCTGCCAACATCTTTCAGTTAGTCTCAACGGTATTACAAGATCTCTACACATACTGATTTTACATACTAACACGGCTATATCTTTGAACAATAAAAATAATTGCAATTATGGAATAAGTTCCACAGAAATGTACTGCTAAAATTTAGATACTGAATTCAACAGTACTTCTTTTCTAGTGAATGTGCCTAGCAACAAGGTATGTGACTCTTTTTGAGGGAAGTATTTTTTATTTCCTGCCAAACTCCTTTATTCTCCTTACTATACTATGCTCCTATACTATACAAAAGTCTAGCCTTACACAATGTACTGCCACCCATGCCCAAAGCATAAGCTATATCCTTTTATTAGCTGTGTAAGGGGTGTGTGTATGTTTATTAGCAACTTACATAGGAGTCTACAACAGTTTTGGACACACTGGCTTTATAACTTTACATTGAAAAGCTAATGATTACTTGCAAATCAGTACTTGTTTAGTGAGGTAGGTTTTAACACTACAAATTACTGTCATTCTAATAGACTAGAGAACCTGCTTAGGCTTGCTTTTCCCCACTTATGTCAATGGGTCATTTCACTGAAAACTTGTGTGCATACTAGTGCTTTGTAGATGCACAGGAGGTATCCCAAACTGATTTGGCGTCTATGAGAACTGATTTAGTACTGGCCACACCCAAATAAATCCACACAGGCAAACGAAGGCCATCCACATAAGGCTGGCCAAAGGCACTCTGGATTCTGAGGAGTATTGGTGCTGGGGCAGTTGACCAGGTTGGGGTGCAATGCACTTACATCTGATTAATGCTCAACCTAAGCACCAGCAGTGGGAAGTGCAGACAGATCTCATGGGGACACATGGAGATAACTGATGCTTCATGACAGGATGGCTGTGATAGGTCAAATGTGAGACTTTGCTACTAATTTGGAGGCAGGTTCCTTACCAATGGTGCAGAGCAGGATAGGCACAGTCTGAAACTACCTATCAGGGGAACTTGCAAGTAGCATATCACAGAGAGTACAGGCTTTAACTTTTCAGGTTTCATGAAGTATGCACAAACTGCTCATCTTTTATTTACAAGAAAGAAACTGAAAAAGCACAAATGCCTTGTACTGGCACAGTCTAATAGTAGACACTGTAAAGTGCAACTGACTAATTTTGTGAATTTCTTAGATGACAGTTCTGTGCCTACTTATCTTGGGATCAGCCTCATTTTACACAGTAAATAAGACTGATTTGACTCAGGTAGGGTTGCACTGTAAGCTGTTGTGCTGATTAATGTAACAGTTGATTATGCTCTTAACAGTTGTATTATTATTTTTGCAATAGATACCCTTGGACTGAAAAGCGTACAACTGTAAAAGCAAATAAAATTAATACATTAATATGGTTTTATTCTTTGCAGTATAAACATAATAATATAATAAGTATCCAAGTCATTACTGAAACTTCTGAATCCACTAAGATCAGTATTATTCATCACAGGTTTGAATAGTACCAGTGTGGGGTGTATTCCTTACACTCTGAAGTCAAGAAAATTATGCATGATTTTCTTATGCCTAGTTTGAAACTAACAGTGTGATCTTGTGCATACAGTATTTACTTAGAAATCCTACTGTTTTCAATGGGGCTTACTCCCACATATGTATGTTCAACTGGACTGAGGAATATGTGGCTCTGCGAATGTTATTGAATTGCAATTCCCACCAGACATAAAGCCAGCATAGTCAATAGTCAAGGATGATGGGAGCTGCAGTGCAAAAATGTTTGATACATCACATATCCACATACATGGAATTTTGTCCTAACAGCCAAAGTTTTATTTGGTAAAAGAAAGTTTCATTGAATTCATTGGGGCTCAACCCCAACTATTTACAGTGTTGTGTTTGTTAAAGAAATTAAAGCAAAATATGGCTATGTGTGTCATGTATACAGCACCAGTGTAGTGTAGTGTTTGAACATTGCACTTGACTCTGGAGATCAGGGTTCAAATCCCTGCTCAAACATGGAAACCCACATCCTCTCAGCCTCAGAGGAAAATAAAGATAAAAGATAAATTATTGCCAAAAAAAACCCTTGTGATAAAGTTCCTTAAGGTCTCCATAAATAAAAAATGATATGTAATAAGGTGAGTGATCTGTTGGAAAGGAGTTAGAGTATGGAATGTTGTGAGAAAGTAGCGATGGGATGAATGCTTGAAGGGATTTTTTAAAAGCCTGGTGTGTAGGACAATTAGTCAGAGATATGAGTCCGTCAAAATTAGGAATTAGAATTAGTCATGGGAGAGATAGGGATTTAGACACAGAACAGTTAGTTAGGTTCAGCTAGGATTAAGAAGAGATAGGGAAAATGTTAATAGAGTAAATTAAGGTTTAGGTGTATTGAATACCTAATCTTTTACCATATATTGTTCAGTCAGCCCTCCATATTTACCAATTCTTTATCCACAGATTCCACCTTCCATGGCTTGAAAATATTTTAAAAACATATAAGTTCCGAAAAGCAAACCCTGATTTGCCATTTTAAATAAGGGACAGCACTACATCACTGTATCTGATGAAACTTGTATATCCATGGATTTTGGTATCCATGGGGGTCTTGGAAGCAAACCCCAGTGGATACCAAGGGTCCACTGTACTTCTGTTTAATAAAGTATTTTTGCATTATACTCATGTGCCTCTGGTGCTATTGCTTGAATGCAGATGCCTTGTGGATCCATTTGCCTGGGGATGTTATTCCACTCCTGGCATCTCACCCCTTCCTTAGAGGGAGTTCTGTCTGTTTGGTTTTGGCTGGATCATGCCTCTAAGTATTTCTTGAGTTGAAGGGAGAGGATCCATTCCATCTGCACCTTCAGAAGAGCTGTCAAAACATTTCTCATTTGCCAGCCCTTTGATCTTTAAGGCACTGAAAATGGAGTTTGTTTTTAGATAACACATTCTGTTTTAATAAGGATGCCTTATTGTTTAAAAATGCTTAAAGCTATTGGATTTTTTTGCTTTGTGAATTATTCCAGTCACTTTAGGGATGCTATGCAAGAGTGAGATATAAACTGTGGAGAATAAATAAACAAAATAGCTATATTCTTCATATTCACATTCACATTCTGCTGCAAAACCAGTGTTGTGGATATGCTGATTCTATGCATATAGTTTAAACTGTATAGTTAAATATTTTTGTTTTACAATGATTGCTGTAGCCTATGGCAAGAATAATAGGTTCATTCAATAACATTCATACTAATGGTGAGGAAGAGAGAGAGTACTTTCCACAGAGTACACTTTATTTACTTCCTTACTAGTTTAATTATTTTAAATGATTCTAACTCACCCTACAGCAATGGATCTCAGGGCAACATGCAGCAGTAAAAACATTACAGCATGAAGCCATGAAACAAAAACAAGCCACAGTTCAGTAGAAAGTCATCAATGGTAGATCAGAACTGAACTATGATCAATAAGACCCCAGTTGCTTTGTTGTTGTTGTGTGCCCTCAAGTCAGTTCTGACTTATGGAGACTCTAAAGCAAACCTATTAATGGGGTTTTCTTGGCAAGGTTTGTTCAGAGAAGATTTTGCCATTGCCTTCCTCTGAGGCTGAGAGTGTGTGATTTGCACACGGTCATCCAGTGGTTTTCATGGTCAAGACAGGATTCAAACATTGGTCTCCAGGATTCTAGTCCAATACTCAAACTGCTCACCCTCCAACATTTCACAGGTGATGTCAGGATTTGAAGGGTTAAAACACAGCACACAGGGAAATGCTTGATGTGTGTGTGTGTGTTTGGCCACATGAGCCTTCAGCAGAGTGGCAAGGCTGATCATCCACAGCTGATGCTCATTGGGCCAAGGACACTTCAATGTCCAAGTGCAGGTAGCCATGGATGATGAAACATGTGTCTGGATTGCAGAGGAGACACATGACATGGCTACACACCTGAACTCACTGGGTTTGGGAGACCACATGGTCTGGAGACTATATAAACCCAGGGGTTGCAAGTGTGTGGTGTGGGTTTGGAGTTGGATTGGTATGTTGTGGAGTTTGAGAGATCTAGTTTTGTATTATAGCACTGTTAATAAAGAGCACTTTGGGGACTTTTGTTTCTCTGGTGGTTTATCAGAAGAAGCTACAGCATCGGTTTGCTGTGTGTCCCTGGAGATTCCTGCATTGCTGCAGTTCCTGGAAGACATCCAGTTGCTGTCATCCCAATTGGACTCTGGGAGCCATGCTTTGGCTTCTGGAAATTTGCCAGCTCTGCTCCAAGGGTCTGATTTAACCCCAGGACTCGTTTGAGTTGCTGACAAGGGTTGTTGGACCCCAGCAGTTGCGCTGACAGGTGAAACCAGGACATATGTTGTAAAACAACATCAGATGGTCAAAATGCCAAAGGTTGTCAATAAGGAAGAACATACAAACTAAGAGAGAGTACAGCCATTTGCATTTGCCTGAGTCTACAGGGAAGGACAAGATTCTGCCCCTTGCTCTCCTCTCCCCTCTGCTGAGCCAATTCATTGCAAACTACTTTTGCACCTTAAATTCTACTGAAGTAAACAGGAGATGAAGAGGCAAAGTGGGAGGAGGAGAGAGAAACCAGGACATTATAAAAGCACTTCAAATATCGGATGACAGAAGATTAATCTGGACTGTCCCTATCAGATTGGGATGATTAGAAAGTACATTAATATGGGCTGAAATGAGGCCAGGTTGGATGGATGGCAGTCTTCCTGGGGGCAGGACGTTCAATAACAGACACAGGCAACAAAGGTGTTTTCTTGTTTCTCCACATAATGTACTTCTCCCGGGAGAGACAGGAAAGTTCCCTCTGTGGGATTTAATTCTTTTCTTGGGCAATGGTATACAGCATAATGTGTGTGTGTGTGTGTGTGTGTGTGTTTGTTTTTTTTTTAATTTAAGAATATTGAAAGCTATTAATACTATTTAGAAGAAAGTGATAGGGTGGCCAAGATGCAAAAGAAGTCAGCGCTCTTTAATACTCCCATTGAAGAAGGAATTTCAGTAGGACAAGCTCTACCTGCTGAAATGCTTCCCTTTTCTACACATTAAGGTTGCAAAGAAGAAAGCCAGCCCTATCCTCTTTCTTTTCCTATGTCCTTTATATCGAAGGTTCTTGTTCCAGTCCCTAGCATCTCCAATGGAGAAGCATTGTGGGAAGACCACCATTTGTCTGTAGGCTGAGGTAAGCTGCTGCCATTCAAAACACACAGAAATGGGTCATACAGACCAGCAATACTGGTCTTCAATGCCCCTCAGACCTAGTTGGCAGTCAGTGGTCAAGCCTGGTGGGGATTGTAATCCAGAAATATCTGGAAGGCCATAAATTTCCTACCATGCACTCATTTCCTTGTCCTCAACACTATACAAAATCAATTTAATAATCACTGATAATTTTGTTTGTTTATTTGATTTAAGTCCTGTCTTTCTCCTTGAAAGTCAGCATGGTGTAGTGGTTTGAGTGTTAGACTACGATTTTCAAGACCAGGGTTCGATTCCCCGCTCGGCCATAAAACCCACTGGAGTGACTTTGGGCAAGTCACATACTCTTAGCCTTGGAGGAAGGCAATGGCAAACCTCCTCTGAACAAATCTTGCCAAGAAAACCCCATGATAGGTTCACCTTAGGGTTGCCATAAGTCTGACCTGCTTGACCAAGTAAGCATACCTGAAATTTTAACAATAATGTAAGGCTGGGATGATTTTTTAATAAACAAACACCTAAGAATAACAATATCTTAAAGGAGTCACAGTAACCCTTGGGAAATGCCAAAATGCCCTCTTAAAAGAAAGCCAACTTCCTTCCCAGAGGACAGAGAGAGCTGCCAGTGTGCTGGTGCAATGTTTGCCTCCCCTCCATGTTATGGAACTGCTAGATGACCTTCCCCTTCTACTCCCTTCCAGAAAAAGACCTTGTGCAATGACATGAAACTGGTGGCAACCAGCAGTGCATTGTATAAAATTAGCAGTAGGGGGAGACCCCCCAGATATCCCCCTCCAACTGCTTGGCCTGCCACAGATGGAGTTCTCAGAAATCAAGGGGAGGAGAAGAGCCCCAAGAAAGTTGCCCCTGTCATTTGTGTCCTCCTTCCCCAACACACTGGCAAACAAAAGGAGTTAGTGGTCTTTGTGGGTTTCCTTTCCGTAGAGCAGTTTCCCCACATTTGGGTAAAATGTCATCCCTGCTTTGCTGTGTGATTCATCTGCACAAAATGGTGTGGCTCCTTATTAGGCCTTGGTTTTTGCACTGCTGCAGCCAGCTTGCTTTCAGCAACTGAAGAGGAAATCTGAAACATATTTATAAAGGGTGGGAACCTTCCTGGGGATGGGAGGATCTTCCCTGAGAGCCTCCTCTTTGCTGCAAGCCTATCCCAGCTTCATTTGGCTATACTGATAAGAAGATTTATTCTGCAAGGATCCGCAGCTTATCCCCTCCTTTGTCTCTGACATCACTGTTGTTTCCATAGAAACTAGATGTGATGTAACACGAAAAGGTTCCAGGATCCTGGAGATGGAAGGGGGGATGCTCAGATAGTTCTTCTAAAAATCAAGGGTCTTCTTTCCATTAATAAATGTGGGCCAAAAGGAAAATGCCTGTAGGAGGTCTGGAGGGCATAGATACAGAGATGTTTATTTCTAGATATTTCTGTGGGGAGTATGTGGGTGTACACAGACACATCTGTATGTGCACATCAACACAGAATTTTGATCTGGTCAGATAGATCCCTGTTCTCTTCCCACAAATGCCATTTAGACAGATCATCCCATTGGGATGCATGTTTTGTAATGAGCGGCGTTTAGGAAATGGTTAAGGAGGGCACAAGAATCATTACACATACATGCCCCCATTTAATCAGCAAATGGGCAAATTCCTTGTCCACAGTGAGCAGGTGTTCCAGTCTTTGACAGGGGATGGGCTGTTCCTCGGTGGCAACTCCTTGCTGGGTATTCTCTTTATCCTGCCGTTTTTGAGATCTTTTCCCCAGATGTGCTGGCTAGGGTTGTAACTGCTCTAGTTGCATATCTCCCCTCCAATCCTCTCTTTCTGCCTCTTTTCAGTCACTGCAAGCAAATAGATTTAATTGGTTGAGGTACAGTAAGCTGGTTGGCGATTAACTCAAACGGTGCTGATTTTGGCTTCACAAATCTCCCACTCTTAACAGCCAGGGGTCCCAGGCTGTGTGACAAGGGGTCCAGGCAAACAATGGAATAATTGGTGTGGGGCAGGGAAAGATGGAGAGATGAACACAGCACATCTGTCCTTGGTGCATGGGGAGGGTTCCTTGTATATGTGTCTTGCCTCTTTTTTCTCTTCCTTTGCTCAGGGAAGGTGTCTGGTCACCACTTTGTCACAACAGGCTGGCTGGCAAGAGCAGAGCATAAGGAGTTAAACCATCCCAGTCTTGCAGTGGAACTGAGCCCCTACTCTCAACACAAATCATCTGGTAATAGGTTTAATGTAGTGGCGTACACACACACAGACTGGAGAGAGGGCTAAGCAGCTTTTATAGCAGAGAGCACCAGAGTAGCAACAACAGAATGCACATAGCCAGGGGAGGAGCACTTCCCCCCACCCAAGCTTGTCAACTAAATCTTTCCAAAGCATAAAGGCCCCTGTGTAATCTGGTGAGAGGATAAAAGCTGTAGGGTGGTCGCTGGGCTGGTGACATCGTTTCACAAATGGCCATGCACTGGCATTTTCTTTCTGGCTGCCAATGCGGTGCTGGCGAGTGCAGAATCTGTAGAGGGAGCTGGCTGGGTGGGCTGAGCCTGAGGCTACCAGAGGGGAAAGAAGACAGGAAGTTGTGGTGGTAGTGATGGCGGGAGCCATGGTACATGCTGGTGCTGCCTCTGCACTGGCATCTCCTTCAGGTGCAGAGAAGACAGCCATGGCCTAATTGCAAAGCAGCCAGTCACTGGCCACCTCCTTATGTCTACAGGAAGCAGCAAAACCAGTGAGGAGTACTGCAAGACATCCAACTGTATCAAATCTGCAGAAGCACAGGGACTGACTGGAGGTGAGCAGTGAGGTGACATCCTTCTCTGTCAGCTGCTGCAATGAAAAGTGGTGGAGCAGACAGCAGTGTTACATTCTCTGATCACTGGCTCTGGCATCCTGTGCCATTAAAGTGGGTCTGTGCAGACTACAATCCCGGTCCACACCTGTCTTCACAGATTGCCGACACACATACATGACCGGATTCTCCTGGGACACATAGTATCTCTGAAGGCCCATATAGTTTGGCACCTGTCCTCCTCCTCCTCCTCATGCTGCACTCTAAAAGGGACTTTGCCTTAGTGATCTCATGACATGATTACTGTAACATCTTTCTGGCAGGGCTTCCTCTTTCTCACCTCCGTCCTTTAATTTCTGTCCAGCATTCAGCTGCACGCATTATCACATCCGCCCACCGCTCTGACCATATCTCTCCTTTGCTGGCATCCCTTCATTGGCTCCCCCTCCCTTTCCGCATTCAGTATAAGCTCCTGCTATCCACGTTTAAAGCCCTCCATGGGTTGGCCCCTCCTTACTTAACAGACCTTCTTTCTCCTCACCTTCCCACTCAGGCCCTCTGTTCTGGTAGTCAAGGTCTGCTGTCCCAGCGCAGGATTTCCTCTGCTCCATCTCGGATTCACCCCTTTTCACTTGTTGCCCCTCACTCCTGGAACCTTCTTCCCCTGCAAACAAGAGCCATCACTTCTTTAACCAGCTTCAAAATGGAGTTGAAGACCGTCCTGTTCAGAGAAGCGTTCCCAGGCCTTGCTTAATTGTCGCTTGCCTCCCTGGATGAAGATTAACCATCCATTATAAAGCCAAGACCTCCCTCCAGTCCACCTGCCTTGGTCCAGGCCTTGGAGGTAGAGAGAAGCTGCTGGACCTCATCCCCTTCCCCACCACTACTCCCTTCTCCTTTTGTGTGGTGACTGTATGTACAGCGCTGTGTAAATTTACAGCGCTTTATAAATAATAATAATAATAATAATAATAATAATAATAATAATAATAGACAGACAGACATAGTGAATGGGTGGAGGGGGTTATATCTATCATCCCAACTTGTCTGTTGTTGTGGATGAAACTATACTAATGTGCTACAGTGATTGGCAGTCAGTGTCATGTAGTTTTCTGAGTATAGGATTAGGACTCCAAAAGACCAATGTTCAAATCTCTGCTAATCCATTGAAACCCACTATGGGACTTTGGGCAAATCACACCCTCTCAACCTCAGAGATAGGCTGAATAAATCTTGGTAGGAATATCCTAGGGAAAAGTCACCAAAAGTCAGAGTCATAACACATAACAGCAGCAGCAGCAGCAGCAGCAACAACAACAACAGACTGAGTAATGAATTCAAAGTCCTTCAAGCTCAGTCACAAACTGTGTCATTTACCAGGCATATTTAGCAGCTTCGGACATTTCATCCATAATAGGGGGATAACAGTGCTGTTCAACATGTAGGGTTATTGTAAGTGTGAATGAAGTAAACACTCAGGAAATGCTTTTGTAAATGTTATGACTCCACATTAGATGTCACCTTATTCAGTATGGAGAGCTTGCACTGAAGAACTGGAGTACAAAAGACTGTTAGTAGTCCCTTGGAAATCAGTGTAATGGTTATTTTGTAAGCTAGAACAGCCACACAGAAGCTGTTAAGAAAAGGTAGGGGCTTTCCATAGGAAGTAAATATCTGAGAAATTCATACATTGCTCTCTATTGTATATTCCTGTGGACAGACAAGACCGTTGAGAACATTTTCCCTGCAAAAGGTGAAACTGTGTGGTGCATGTCTAATATCCAACAACCCCCATGAGGTGTTGATGCTGCATAGATGCTTTCCTTCACAACTTCTGCATGCTTACCTTGACATACAGAGTTGTCTTTCCTTGTTTTTTTTTTTTTTTAATTATTCTATTTTTATTGTACTTTCACTGTTGTTAGCCACCTGGATTCCTCGTTGATTGGGTGAGATACAAATAAAATTATTGTTGTTGTTGTTGTTGTTAATAGTATTTGAAAGTGTTTTTCAGAGTGTGGCCTCCCCGCTGGTTCCACACATCACCATGAAGGCTTCAGACCTTCCCTGGTATGTCATGAATTGACACAGAAACTGATGTCCATTAACCTTTTCAAATAGATTCCTAAGATGAAATCCTGCACCTGTCATAGCATGACTGATTGTCAAGGATATAAAAGACACTGTGTTGTAGTGGGGCAAACCACGGACTCATCAAGCCTAGAATTTTGTCTGCATTGACTGATAGTTGCTGTCTGGGGTTTCAGGCAGGAGTGTTTCTCAGCAAGGCCAGTCCTATCACGAAGCAGAGCAAGGAAACCTCATCAAGGAGCAGATTGGGGTGTCATAAAACGGCAGCGGATTGTTAGTTATTTAACTTGTTATTATTTCTTGTGGAAAATGGCCTAGAGGTAGGTGTGGGTTTATTTTGTATCATGTGCTAAAATAACTGGGCTGACTTTGACCTGAGATGGGACATTTGATCCTTTGTCAACAGATCAGTCCTATTTTTCAGCCTTATTTGGATATTCTAGTGACAGAAATAGGAACCTTGTTCCTCCCAACCATGATCCTTCTAACTATACCTGCCAAGCCAGTGTATAATGTATGCAACCCAGCTCATATTTTTGGGCCCCTTCACACTACACAATGTTAGCACTACACTTTAACTGCTACATGGCAGTATCCCATGGGTTCCTGGGTATTGTAGCTTCGGGAAGCACGATTGCTCTCTAGCTTGGGATTCTAAATCTTCCTCTCTAAGCTGCAAATCTAGGATTCCATAGGATATTGCCATGTAGCAATTAAAGTGGAATTACAGTGCTATAGTTGTGTGGTGTGAAAGCCCCCCTGGGCTTCTTTCCTCAGTCTTGATCTATAGGCACCTCTCTAGTATGGCATGAAGTGGAGGGGAGATACTACTATAAATGTATTCTCAGTGATCTTTAGGGGATATGGAGGCACTTAGTTAAGGAGACAGGGTTCTCTTGAGCTGCTCAGACTGAGGCGCCAGCTCTGGGTACAGGGCTTTAGAAGGCCTGCATGATAGACAGGAATTGGTCCTTGGGGCAAGCTGTCTCATGACAGAGCTGCATCTGTAGGAGAGCCTAACCCAGCACCCTCAAAATGCAGACAGAGCTTCATCTTCAAAGCTTGAAATTAAAAACACCATGCTAACAGCACAGGACATTAAAGTGATGTTTCCTGACTGCCAGGAGCTGTCGTTCATGATGTCCACACATAATCTGCCATATTATGATATTATAATACTGTAATCTGTTTTGTGTTTAACAGAGTCTAGTCAAATGGATTTCTCATATCCCTCTCCACACTCTGCCAAAAGATTATTACCAAATGCAGGGTAGTGATCTTTTCCATTTGGCTGTCACCCTTTTTCTCCCTCTTTTCCTTCTTCTTAACATTTAGTAAGATTTTGCACATTTAGTAAGAGTTTTGTTTCTCTATTATTTTAGCTCGTCCTAGTAAAGGTGTTACATTTTGGACAGATTCCCGGGTTATGTTTGCATGGGCTAGATACCACATTCTTTCCCCGTCCTCACAGCGATCAGTTTAGATGACACAGCACCCAATCGCTGGTTCTGATGTGAATTGTCCAGATGACATACATCTACTTCAGCACTGAATCCATGGTAACCCTTAACATGAATTTTTAAAGACACGTTTTGCTCTGGATCTTCCCACAAGATCTGGAGCTCTCTGGAGCAGCACCAGGTGGCTGTTTACAATGTGCCATGCTGTTCTGCTTGCTGCAACTACTGTCACTGGCATGAGTTGCTCCCTCTAAGGTCAGAACAAGGCATCGAGCCATGTGATTAACAGTGGGCACATCCATCTCAAAGGCATGACTTGCACTGCCATCAGCAGCTGTAGGCAGCCCAGTGGGACATGCATGCAAACAATTGCCCTGCATCACTATGTGGTAATAGGGGGAACATCAGGGCAACTTCGGGGCCAGAAAATGCTGGGCTGTTTCTGGACTATCTTGGCCTATGTAGACATGGCTCTAGACATCTGTGAGGAGGATAGGACAGCAGTGAAATAAATGATTTTAGAAGGCTAGGAAAGGTTAGAAAACATGTGAAATTGTTTTACTTGAAGAATGAAATGAGAACACAGAGCAAACATGGAGATATTCCAGGTTGAGGGGTTTATTTATCTGTGTTTAGATCAAGATTTATAGAAATAGTGGTTTTGCCAGAGTTTTCTTCAACACATATTGCATCCTCCCACAAGCTCTTGAGGTCTGACATAAATAGTATCCATGATTAGTCAGTGTGTCTCTTTGACTCATCTGTTAAATCAGATTTACTGAAACTGAACTCATTATAAAAATGCTGTTCTTACATGGCCAAAATAGCACCATTCTCACACAAGAGGAAAGTCTTCAGCAGATTTGGAGAATGGTAAGAGTAGCAAAAGTATTTTTTTAAAAATGAAAGCAACTCTAAGCAGGAGAAGGAACTAAAGCTGCCTAATAAAGTTTGAGCATGAACACTGACTTTCTGTTCAAAATGCCGTATGGGGTGCAATATTATGGATGAGGGAGAAGAATTGACTGGTTGGAATATTCTGAAAAAGAGAGGGAGATGACTGGATGGAATATGCTGGAAGAGGGAGAGGAGATGACTGGGTAGACTCCTGAATAAGAGCGCCACTTTCCCATTAATATTTTGCTTGTAGGTTTTTGAAAATATTTTCTTAATCGTTGCCCTAAAATCTAGGAAGACCATTTAGAGCTTTACTGTAAGTGTGTAGTCCTATGGATCATTAGTATGAAGAAACCCTATTCCACACAGACTTGATTCTGAATCAAAGAAAGTGCTAAGGCAGACTTAATGTTAAACATTAAGCAAACAAAAATAATGACTATGGAAAATATGCATAAATTCAATTTAGATGACAAAGAAATAGAAATAGCAAAAGAGCTCTCCTAACTTGGATCAATCATTGATCAGAATGGAAATTGCAGTCAAGAAATCAGAAGAAGACTAGGACTGAAGAGGGCAGCTATGAAGGAACTGGACAAAATTCTAAAGTACAAAAACATAAAACTGAACACTAAAGTGAGAAGGGGAAACTTTACTCACAGCACACAAACCCTCACCTTGCCTCCTTTTGCAGTGGAGTAGCCCAGTTCCCCTGTCTGTCTCTCTCTGGCACACACACACATGCCTGGAAATGTAAGCAGAAAAGGGTCTTACAGTCAAAACAGCATTTATTTCATTATTCTGCCTGTTCCTGACTGAGCAGACTTGATCAATCGCTGGCAGATTAATCACTACTTTAGCAATCATTTTCATCTCAGTTCTCAATCAGGAAGTCCCCCCCTCCCAGAAAAAAAAAAGAGTGTTTTTAATTTATATTTGTGTGTGTGTGTACTAGTGCATACACGTGCCAAACTGGGGAAAGGGGCATTATTGGGTGGTACTGGCTGGGCAGTGCCAAATGCTGTGTGTGATAAGATTACGAAGGTGTGATAGGGAAGAAAGCAGTCCCAATTGCACAGTATGTTTGAAAACAAAGTCCTAGATAACAGACAGAAGGGGATGGAGAGTAAAGCTTTAAAATTATGGGCCAAAGAGCCACGTGTACCACAGTCAGCAGCTCATGGGCTCCTTCTTGCTCCTGTTGCCATCACACTTTCCCTTTGTTTTGAATAGACAGACACATGTGCAGATCTGTTCCTTAAGAACAAAACTAATTACACAAATCTGTCAACAAACTGCATCCTCTTGAGTGGCAAAACACTAAAATAAAATGCAGTGTGTCACACCCACACTCAGGACCCAGCCTTTCCCTAGCCTCTTCGCATCTGAATACCACCGTGTCATCTGCAGAGGGGAAAACTCTAGATTTCTCAGTGCTACAGGTAACAGCACTCCCCAGAAAACAATACCTTCTCTTTTAATTTCCACAAACCAGATCCCGGCATAACATGAGTGCAGGATATTTTAGTGTGATCCTAAACACTCTTAGCAGGGGTAACATGTTGTGTCAGGCAGGTCAACCCTGCTGAAATTCCCTCTTTTAAGCAACAATCCAGATATTTGTTCCCTGTCCTCCTTTACATGGAGCTATCCTAACAAGAACTGAGGTAGTGAAAGAAGTTTTACTGAACACAGAATGATTTTACCTGCAGCTAAATATCTTTAGCATTAGGGTGATGCTGTCTCTGCTAACACCAGATAAGTGTACTGAGTTAATTAAGGAAGATTGTCTTCTTAAGAACTATGTTAAATCCATAGTCCAATTGCAAAATTTAGGTCTTCCACTGTACAATTTAAGGGAGAAAAATCCATAGGGTTTCTCTTTCGCTGCTGCCACACTGTAGAATCAATGCAGTTTGACACCAGTTTAAATTTGACACCAAAGCAAATTTACTTCCTTTCAAACTGTGGATGCTTGAATCCATGGATAAAAAAATCTGTGGATATGGAGGGCTGACTGTATTTGTGTTCAACCTCAGAATACTGCCATCGATCACACTAAAATAACCTCTTGAGTCTTCAAGGGAGCCCCTATTGATCTTATCATCACCTACACAATTGACAGTGACATAGTGGTGGGCCCAGTGGTAGCAGGCAAAAGGGCATGCTCAGCCCTCTTCACTGTGGCCACAGAGGTCTCCTCTGAGAGCCCAACTGGGTGTCACCCCTCTTCTAGAGTGTCACCTGGTGTGGGTCACACCCCACACACACCCCTATAGTGACACCACTGTGTGGCCTTTCTCTGTAGTAGTATCCCCCCTACCCAATGGGGAAATCTGTCTTCTGTAGTACAGGCATCTCCCACTTGTCAACAGTCTGATTTTTGATGATCCACCCTTTGGATCCTTTTCAATTATAACTAGAACCCATTAATTTGACTACATTTTATGTGTGGCCCACTCTTTTGATCTATTTTGTCATGTTTTCATGAAGCTTTCATGACCACAAGCTGCATTTTCTCTCAACTGACTTGGCATCAACTCCGTGACAGTGAGTCTCTGGTATTTACATCTAATAATGTGCAGGTATTCATACTTATATTTGTGCTTATACAGTGGTACCCCGGGATACGAAATGACCGCGTTACGAAATTTCCGGGATACGAAAAAATTAAATAGGAAAAAACTGTTCCGGGTTACGTTTTTTTTTTTCCGGCTTACGAAAAAATTTTTGGTGCTTTTCGGCGCTTTTTCGCACGAAAAGCGGCTTTCCAGCGCTAGCGGCTATGGCTTTTTCGGGTTGCGAAATCTTTCGGGTTACGAACGGCGCCGCGGAACGAATTAAATTCGTAACCCGGGGTACCACTGTAAGATTCATGATGGCACCAAAATGTAATGATAAAGCCATAAAGATTCTCACTTTGACAGAAATGCTAGAACTAATCAAATTTAGGTCCAAAACACACTGCAGAAATAATCCATTTTGAAACCACTTTAACTGCCCTGGCTCAGTGCTAGGGAATCGTGGGAAATGTAGTTTGTTGTGGCACCAGAGCTCTCTGACAGAGTAAATGTCTTGCAAAACTACAGTTCCAAGAATTCCCTAGCATTGAGCCAGGAAAGTTAAACTGGTTTCAAACTGGATTATTTCTGCAGTGTGTTTTGGCCCTTAGTGAGAAAGGTACCGTATGTTCATGGCATGCTGCAAACTAGGTGTACCTCGCTCAGCAGTTAGTACAATTGTTAAGAATAAAGCCAAAGCGTTAAATGAAATTAAAAACACACCAGAACATAGTAAAGTTATTAGAAAGCGGGACAGCCTAATTGCTGATATGGGAAAAAATTGTTAAATGATCCAAGACCAAACCAATATTCCTCCAAGCACAGGAATTATCTGGGCCAAAGCCCTAAATCTATTTAATAAAATGAATGTTGAAAGAAGAGAGACATCAGCACAAGAAACATTTGAGGCCAGCAAAGGCTGGTTAAATATATTTAAGAAAAGGTCCAATTTGCATAATAGAAAAGTACACGCAGAAGCAGCTTGTGCAGATACTGCCGCTGCAGAAATGTATCCAACAGAGCTTGAAAAAAATATAGATGATGGTGGCTATACAAAGCAACAGATTTTCAATGCAGATGAAATGGCCGTATATTGGAAGAAAATGTAAGCTAGAACTTTTATTGCAAAAGAAAAGGAATCTATGCCTGGATTCAAAGCTGCAAAAGATAGGCTAATGCTGTTGCTAGGGGCTATAATGCAGCTGGTGACCGCAAGCTAAGGCCTATATGCCTATATACCATTCAGAGAATCCTAGGGCCCTTAAAAAGTCTAGCCTTCCAGTTTATTACAAGAGTAAAGCAAAACCCTTGATGATTGCTTATTTATTTGCAACTTGGTTCTCAAATTATTTCAGGGCTACAGTTGAAGATTTTTGCCAGGAACAGAAAATTCCCTTTAAGCTTCTACTGCTTGTTGATAGTGCTCCAGGCCACCCTAGAACTCTGAGGACTTTTTCACGTGGAGAAAATTGGAAGGTTAAAGTGGGGGGCAATGCAAAGTCATCCAGGGTATTAGGGACAAGTTCACAGCTGCTTTTCTCATGACACGGCATGCAATCAGGACAGAATCCAGGGAGAATGTGAGGTGAATCAAGAAATGAGCAAATTCACGAAACTAGTGGATTTGCATGTCCGTTTTGATTGCAGATTCACTCCCTTCGCATAATGCCAGCCATCTGAAAAGGCAAGCCTCCAGATGCCTTCATTTCCCAGGGTGCCTTGCTGTGCCAAAGCGGGAGAATGCTCTTTTCTTAAAAGGGATACACACACACTCCCTTCTTTAGCCTGGCCCAGCTGCTTTTCCTCCTCTTTGCAGGCTCTAATCAGCTGCTGGGAGAAGGCAGGTGGAGGACGTTTTGGCATTCCTCCTGAAGAAATGGGGGGAGAAATGGAGGACATGTCCTCGAAAAGGAGGGCATTGGGGAGTATCAGCCCTCTGTGGAATCAGGCAGGCTTATGGACCCAGCTCCCTCCTTTCTCTCTCTCTTGTGTGTGTGTGTTTCTTTGTTTGCAAAGGGAAGCCTCATTCTGCCTCCCTCTGACCCAGTTTCTGGGGCAAAGAGGATCCCCCCCAGTTTCCCCTCCCTCTCTGGGGCATGTGGGGGGGGGGGCACTTGTGGAAATGACAGTTTGGAACATGCACAGAAAAGGTATTTCTAAGCGAGCTATGGGGCTTTTTCCTCACCCATTTGATAGCCAAATTCGAATCTGACCCTAAGTAATGTGCCTTTACTCCTTGTTGTGCTCTTGTGTGTGATAACCATTAGCAAATGGGCTTGCTTTTCTGGGACGCCACCACATTAACAATTTTTGGGATGGAAACACATAGGTTCATATGTGAAAAAGTCCTGAGTCCTTCAAAGAAATTCAAGTTGCCTTCATACCTGTAAACACAACTTCATTGCCTCCGCCAATGGATCAAGTTGTTTTTTCAGCATTCAGATCTTATTATATAAGGAGAATGTTTGCAAATGCTAGTATAGCTGCATTAAATGATTGTCTTTCCGAGACATCAAAGCAAAATAAACTAAAAGCTTTTTGGAAAGACTTCACTATTTTGGATGGCATTAAAACAATCAGAGATGCATGGGAGGAAGTTTAAGAAACAAATTTGAAAGCTATTTGGAAAAGATTCATTCCCACACTCATTGACGATTTTTAGGTTTTAAGGATGCAGTTGTTTACATGGCAAGAGAATTAGAATTTGAAGTCCAGCCTGAAGATATCACAAAAGTGCTTGATGAGGGCCTAGGTGATGAAGAACAGGGAAGGCTGTTCAGAAATCAGGAAGCCCTGCCTGATGATATGGCTTAGCCTAGAGTATTGACAACTAAAGAATTAGAAGAAGGAATTGCCAAAATAGAGGATGCAATTGCATTTTGGTAAAGGGTTGATCCCCATTTTGAAAGAAGTTCAAAAGTAAAGACAGGCCTACAAAACCAAATAGCCTGTTAGAGAGACCTTCTTAGAGAAAAGTGAAAGATGTCAATGTGGCAAACTTCATTGCTTTCCTGTTTCAAGATGTCACTACAACATCGCTAGTCCCTCCTAACCCTTAGCTGTCAACATCAATAGCAACATCAATCCTTGTAAGATCTCCATCAAAATGCCCTTCTAGAAAATGAATGAGGTTGTTTGAAGTTTCTAATGATAAGGCCTCCTTTTGACTTTCTTCAGTAAATCACTATCATTCGTCCTTGTATGCAAGAATCAAAATATTTAAAAGAAAGCTTTTGTTCATTTCACTGTATTTATGTGTGTGTATATTCTGTTATTTAGCTTTCACATACATTCACAAGTGATAGACAGTATCTTATTTATATTTTTCTGCAGCCAAAATGTATTTGCAAGTTTTTAAAAAGGTGGATTTCTGTGTTTCAATTATTTCTGCTTTTTGACAGTCCCTAACCTGTCAAATAATTGGGAAATGCCTGAACATCAGACTACATCTCTGAAATATTGTAGAAATGTATTAATACAGGTTGAGTTTCCTTTATGCAGAAATCTGAAATACTCTAAAATCAAAATTGTCCACATAGGTGGCTGATATAATGACACCTTTGCTTTCTGATATATACAAGCTTTGCTTCATGAACAAAATTATTAAAAATATTATGTATAAAATTACTTTCAGGCTCTAATGTATAGAAACATAAATGAAGGTTTAGACTTGGGTCTCATCTCCATTATCCCTCATTAAGTATATGCAAATATTCCAAAAGCAAAAAATAATAAAATAAAAATAAATAAATAAAATATTTGAAACCCAAAACATTTCTGGTCCCAAGCATTTGGGATAAGGGAGACTCAATCTATAATGGCCACGACTCTGCAGTGGGTAACGTTACAGTGACAGAGGTACATTACTGACACAAAGTACAACCATGCTACTCAATTGCAGTGCTGCACCCAAGGCATTGCCCAAGATGTCTTGTACAATGGGGGCTCTCATTCCACACGGGGATCATTTCACAGTGGTCATGCTGCTGGCTCTGCTTGCACAATGGTCCCAGTGGTGTAACTATGTCTCCCTCCCCTCCCGAGAATATGAATGTTGCACAACACAATTCAATTTATGTCATCATAAATATGCTTACAATGATATAATTTCCCAACAGGATGCCAGCTAATGTATTTTTAAACCTTTGCCTTCATCTAACCTTGAGCAGTTTTGAACACTTGGGAATACTGTTTTTATCAGACTGCTTTATACTGCTGTTGTGAAGTGCCTGAGATTTGCATAAATGAGAAGTCGTCAGAAATATTTCTAATAATAAATAATAGTTCACTGTCTCTGTAATGGAATGATAATGCACTGCCTCTTCGGGGTGTTACAGAGATAAACCTTGTGACAACACGCTAATAAATTCTGTATAAATATCCAACAAAGGTGTTTTCCCCACTGTCCTAATGCATCTTCATAATCATCGAGGGCTCTTGGTCCTCCTTTTCGTTTTGTAGAAGAATGAAAAAGTGAATTCCAGATCCCAGGCTCCTTTAGGCAAACTGAGGCTTTCCATCACCCCTGCTGTGATTGGCAGAAATCAGAAATAGTTTGTTAAAGTCATGTTATATATATATTTTTGATTGTACAGTACTTTCCAAATTAAAATATTTATTTTTAAAAATTGTTTCTATGTATAATGCCACAAAGAAATGGAGAAATGGAGACAGTAGCAGCCACTGGTGTGAAATGGGCTCAAGGCCATTTTACATTTTGACTTATATTTACAGTAGATATTTGTTCCCTCCCTTCTCCAAGGATCAAAAAATACATGAAGTTCCCACAGTGTTTTTTCCTTGCATTGAACATACTTCATACATGTAGAGATGGAAATCTATCTTCATCCCAGCCTTTTTCTGTCCAAAAAAACTCAAGTGCATTCATTTAGCCATTGTAAGCCCTTCGTGCCAGCTCTTAGCTGTTGTTTACCTTTGTTTCTCTGGTGTATGTACTTTGAATGAGGTTGCATAAGGAGGCATTGTGTACCACTGTTTTCAACCTTGTTTGTACAGCACTGTGTACATCTACAGCACTATAAAAATAAACTATTATAATAATAACTTCTCCTGGTGGGCAAAAGAGCACCCAGGAAGCTTGCAGGCACAGCTCCATTCTCCTTGCCAGTGATTGGTCAGGAAGCTGTGCTTTGGCATGTTCTGCCTGCCCTTGAGCACCCAACAACGGGAGGAATTTCTCTTAAATTCGAATGAAAAGAAAGTGGGGTCAGAACGCATTCACTTAAAGTCGCTAGTTTAGGGCAATTACGTGAATGTGCATTGTGTTCAAACTGGCTTCCCATTGCCCAAAAATAGCATGCCATTGCCTGAATTTGCATGTGACTGTCTATCACGCAATAACGTGAAAGCACATGATTGCGTTCGGTCTGACTTCCCATTGCCCGAATTTGCGTGTAGTGGGTTATCATGCAATAACATTAAGCCCCATGATTGCGTTCAGATTGCCATTGGATTATACTTCCAATTTCCCTTGTCTGATAAACTCCAAAGAAGGAGCAAAGTGTTACGCTGGAGGTACAAGCTGTTCCTTCACTGCTGGGTGTGTAAGAATAGCCAGAATGTGCCCATATACAGCCTCACACCTGATCAATGGCTGGGTGAATGGAGCCATGGTTGGGAGCCCCTGGCTGCTCTTGCACACTGGAGTGGAAGGGGAGCAAAGGAGCCTCCATCACTCCCTCTCCATGATGGCAAAAGTAAGCTGGCAGGATCTTGCTACCATGCCTGCTGTGGCTGGGCTGTTCTCTTCCTCCCCTTATCACTTGCAGGTGAGGGCAGTGTTGGAGGTCAGCTTTGGCCTTCCAGATACTTTGGGGCTGTGACTACAGTACTGTGATTCTTCACCGTCAGCTATACTGGCTAGGTCTGTTGGGAGTTGTAGGCCCACCACCATCTGGAGGGCTACATTTGCCTATCCAGGACTAGATGAAAGCAATGAGACATTTTTGTTTACCTCTCCAAACCTCTGATGAAAAACACCAGTGCAATAGCTGAAAGACATCCCCCCCCCTGCCCCAGACCCATTTCTCTTTGTGCCAGATCCAGGTATTCTCAATTTCTAGCTTCCTTTTAGAAAGTGGGCCTCCAACAAAATGCAGTGTCTTCCTGATTTAGATTTTGTAGCACCAAGTCATGATTTCTTTGGCTGAGTAAATGTTAGCATTCACGAATGTGAAAAGATATGAGTGTTAATAAAGAGAGGGAGGACATCCTAGAAGCCCAGTTTATTCAGCCACACCTAATGAGCTTCTAATTAGGGCTCATCTGGTAATTCCTTTTTTCCTTGTTTGTATGTAAGGGCATGTCTCTGAAATCAAACTGTCATGCAAGGTGGCATTCTTCTTTAACCAGGGAACTGAGAAATCTCCTTTGTAGTTTAGGCTTGTGAGCAAGAGGGTATGGCTCCTGCATTTTTGAGTTAAGTAACAGGGAATTTCAGCTGCTGTAGCTTATAGACCCACCAATGACACTACCTTTCTGAAGTGATGAGACTGTGTGCTCCTGTGAGACAAGAGGCTATGTTGATGGTGGTAATGCTCCTGGGAGTGTTTCCCGTGTCAGACAGACTTATGCTAGGAGCCATACTAAATGCACTAAACAACTACTGGGCAGCAGAAGTATTGAAGAGTGATACTGGTGGAGAATTTCTCAGGGTCAACAGCAGTGGCACATAGTTAACACTTGTTAGTACTGCACAGAAGAATACAATGGCAAACCATTCCTGAAACTTTCTATCTGGAAAATCCTATGATGAGACAGTACAAAATGAAACAAGCGATAGTGCCAGAAGATGAGATTCCCAGGTCAAAAGTACTCAACTAGCTACTGGAGAAGAGCAGATAACAAGTATGGGTATCACTGTGGCTAATGATGCAAATGGACTCAAGCCAAAAGGACCTTGATGTGCTCAGAGGTGAGAGGGAAGTCTGAAACTGTGCAAGGCAAATTATAGGGACATGGAATGTGAGAAGCATGAATCAGGGGGAGCTAGATATTATAAAACAAGAAATGGGATAGAAATATTGCAATTCATGGTGTGAATATGCTAAAGAGGAGAGGAATGAGGCATTTTGAGTCTGATAGTTACACAGTGTTTTACTCAGGAAATGAAAATCTAAGAAAATAGGATGGCATTAACAGGAGAGAAGGCATTAATAGTGAGGAGAGAATCCTATCAATAAGACTTCAGGGAAAACCTATCAATATAACCATAATCCAAATGTATGCTCAAACTACAAAGGCAGAAGAAGAAGAAACTGAAAGATTCTATTCTGGAGTCCAGGAACAAACTGATCATACACAAAACAGGACTAATTGTTAATCATAGGTGATTAGAATTCAAAACTAGAAAACAGCAGATTCAAAATTGTAGGAAAATTTGACTAGGATCAAAAAATGAAGCAGGAGAGTGACTGGATGAATTTATAAGGCCAACAGTTTGTTCATTACAAGCAACCAAAGAAGTGACAGTATACATGGACATCAGCTGATGGCCAACATAGAAATTAAATAGGCTACATAATTAGAAACAGAAGATGGAGAAGTTCCATTCCCTCTGCAAAAACAAGACGAGGAGCGGATTGTCACACAAACTATTAACTGCTAATATCAAAAAATAGAGGAAAATTAAAGAAAAACACTAAACCAAAATAGAATCCCCATAGAATTTAAAGATTATGTTAAAAAATAGATTTGTATTATTAAGCCTAACTGAGAAAGAAGAAATGTGGACTGAAGCCATTATTTGGGAGTAATGCAAAATGACACTATCTGAAGCTGCCCCCAAAAAGAGAAAGAGAAGCTTCAATAGATTACAGATGAAACCCTTAAAGCACTTAAGGACAGACAGGATACAAAAATAAAAGGTGAAAGAAATAGATTCAGATCCTGAATGCAACTGCTCAGTGACTTGTCCCTCAGTAGGGATAAGGAGAAATACAATAACAATCAATGCAGAGAAATAGAAGATGACAGCAAAAAAGGAAGAGCAAGAAACCCCTTTCACAAGATCTGAGAAATGAAAGGGAATTTAAACCAAGAATGGATATGCTCTATAACCAACAGGAGAACACATGACCAAGTAGAAATAAAAAACCTAATGGAAGCAATACATTGAATAACTAAAAAAGATGAAGGGAAGGCAGAATAATTTGAAGAAGAACCATTTGGAGATGAACCTACAATTTTAGAAAGTGAAGTTGAAGCTGTTCTCAGGGCGCTTGAGAGAAATAAACCACCTAAAACAAATGGCAAAACAACAAAGCTGCTTCATGCTATGTAGACAAAATCAAGTCTAGTTCTACCCAAATTTTATCAACAAATTTGGAAAACAAAAGGATGGCCCACAGATTGGAAACACTCAATATACATTTCATTCCCCAACGAAGGGGATGCCAAGGATTATAGTAACTACAGGACCATTGCATTAATCTTGCATGCAAACAAAAAGATGCTCAAAATTCTACAACAAAGACCTTTACCATATATGGAGCAAGAAATGCCAGCTGTCCAATCTGGATTCAGGAAAGGAAGAGGCTCTAGGGATCATTTTGCAAACATACATTGAATAATGCTGTGCACCAAAGAATTTCAAAAGAAAAATCAGCCTGTGCTTCATAGATTATAGCAAAGTTTTTGTTTGTTTGATTATGAAAAACTGTGGATTGCTCTTAAAGAAATATGTGTGCCACACCATTTGATTGTCCTGATGAGTAACCAGTATTCAGGACATGAATCGTGACAGAATACCGAGAAGTGGATTGATTTCTAATTGGCAGAGGGGTCAGGCAAGGCTGCATTTTATCATCCTACCTGTTTAACTTGTACACTCAACGTATCATACATAAAGCAGGATCAAACTTGGAGGAAGGAGGCATGAACATAAGTGGAAGGAACATCAACAATATAAGGTATGCAGATGACACCATACTACTAGCAGAAAATAGCAAAGACTTGGAATAATTATTGAAGAAAGTCAAGGGAAAAAAGTACAAAGGCAGGTTTACAGCTAAACATTAATAAAACAAAAATAATGATCACAGATTATTTTCATAACTCTAAAGTAGACAGTGAAGACATTGTTCCTGCATGGCAGGGGATTGGATTGGATGGCCCTTGTGGTCTCTTCTAACTTAATGATTCTATGATTCTGTGATTCTAAGAAACAGTTCAAGATTTTCCATACCTTGGCTCAGTGATTATTAATGAGAACAGAAACTGTAGTCAAGAAATCAGAAGCAGACTAGGCCTTAGAAGGGCAGCTATGAAGGAACTAAACCTGATTCTGAAGTATCAACAGATATCATTGAATCCTAAAGTTAAGATTGTCTGTGCCATTGTATTTCCCATTTTTATGTATGGTTGTGAAACTTGGACAATGAAGAAAGCTGCTAGAAAGAAAACTCATTTGAAACGTGGTGCTGGAAAATAGTTCTACAAATACTGTGGAATGCTAAAAAGACAAATAAACGGATCCTAGAGCAAATCAAGCTGGAACTCTCCCTAGAAACCAAGATGACAAAACTGAGACTGTTCTACTTTGGACACATCAATGAAAAAACATGATTTGCTAGATAAGAAAATAATGCTTGTTAAGGTAGAAGGTGGTAAGAAGAGAGGAAGACCCCATTCCAGATGGATGGACTCAAGCAAGAAAGCCATAGCCCTGAGTCTGCAGGAGCTGAGCAGGGCTGTTGCTGATAGGATGGCCGTAAGTCAAAGTCTACTTGATGGCAGTTAACAACAGAGCTTATCAGGCAAGTGACATTTTTCTATGCATCTGCTGAAGATTCAGAAACTCTGCCCTCTTCTTCTTCTGATATAACTATGTATCAAGTTCCTTTCCAACTGTGATTGAAACCATGGGCCCAGTATCTTGAATCTTTATGTTAAATACACACAATTTATTTATTTTTTTAAAAAAATATTTATTTAAAGAATGAAGCAGAGCACATAAGCATAAAAAAGTCAATGAAACTTTTATGGGGGAAAGTGCCAAAAATCCAAGCTGGTTATAATAATCTTAAAGGACCACAGATGGAATCTTGCACCTGTCAGCTTCTCAGTTTCAAACCAAGTTTGGCCCTGCTGCAAGAAAATTACCTTTAATCAAGGCACAACTGACCACAGAAAATAATGGCAGTGTAACTTCTCCCCTCCATACTATTTAAGGCCCACTTAATTGGAGAAAACAGGATCAAAAATTACTTTTAAACAGCTATAATCTAATCCAGCTGAGCAGGATGAACCAGCTTTGACCTGTACCCTCTTCTTTTACCACAAAATCACTCAAAGAAGTAAGGAAAAGAAGCATGCCACACCACTTACAGTTAAGACCAAATACACCAGCTTTTACTCTCCAAAAGGGGACTGGGACCATTATTATTTTCCAGAAATGTTTCAGTTAAGAATGACTGGATACATTTTTGATGGAAGAAGATGTAACTCAGTAAAGGAGGAAATAGATTTTTTAAATTTCCAACATTTATTATCATGATCACATACACATTTCAACACACTTACCTGACTCATTTGCTGATTGAGGAAGCCATGGGATTAAAATTATTTTAACATTTACAAGAGGCTCAAGCTGTTCTATGAAGCTAATTCTATATTGCTAAGTAAAGGTGAATTTCCACATAGGTGAGCCTTTACCTCCCTTGGTCCCAAGTGGAGCTAGAGAGCTCCTCCTCCTTTTTGTTCAGCTAATGCTCCCCTCTGCCTTTGTCTGGCCTATCCTCCACAGACACACAAACACATTTGAAGCGTAGGTGATAAACCACTTTTCTGAGGGTCAAACACCATGCGGAGGCGGAAGGAAAGGAAAGGGAAGGATGAGTGGATAGATTTTTTTATAAAGAAGAAAAAGAGAAGAGGCTTGAAAATGAAAATCAATGAGATACCACAAAGTAAGAGGCACACAAAGAATCCCTGCTTCAGGTTGCCAAGGCAAATCTGTCAATAGAGTATTGAACACATGCATTTGACTTGCAATTATTGTTCTTTTCGAAAATGCAACTTGCTCATTCACCTCACAGATCAAACCCAATGCTTGATGGCTTCAGATATTTAGACAGAAATGGGGAGGAAAGAGAAAGAAAGAGAGAGTGCAGTAAAGGCAATGAATGGTTGCTGTCACAAGGAGCTGACCAGCTGCTGATCTATGGAGCCTTGAGGGGGGTAGCCATCTTGGTCTGATGAAACAAACCCAGAAGAGGCTCTTGCATGATGGACCTCAAAGTTTAACAAATTTGTTATAAGACTGGAAGCCACTCCATCAGGTGCAGGAAATGTTATCGTGAGCTGACAATCCTACAGAAAGAAACAGTTACATGTCTTATGCCCTTTGCCCTTATAATAAGGTAGCCTGGTGGAAAAGGGATTAAATGGACAAGAATGTTGTAGGTTTCATAGTCATGCAGAAGAGACAATTACCAGGCAATTTGTCTTGTAGACTACACCTGTCACCATCTACACCTCTGGTAAAGGTGCAAGAGGTTTATACCTCCCCCCCCCCCATCTGACCATTCCATTCCTTTCTAAAATCAACTTTGCCTCAACCACTAACCACACCATCACCACCTGCCCCCACCCAAAGAAAGGGCATATATCCTCTTCTGGCAGCAAATTTGTCTTCACAGATATTACTAATTGTTTGGGAATAGAAGGGATGGATACCAAAACCTGGAAGGTAAAACTTGAAACAATGGGAGCTAGGATTAGGAACCATTTACAAGGCTCTGTGTAGACCCTGGAGGCTAAGAGAAATTCTCTGATCATTTGCTTTCTGCCTGTCTGAAGGAGGTTTGTCCATTCCCATAAAGGTGAGCTCTCAAATTGGTTTATACTCCTAATTTACACTCCCGTCTTCCTCAATCAGACTTGGAAATGTACTTCTCTGTCTGTTTCATGCATCCAGGAGAGAAAGCCTCCAAAAGCTTGTGTCATAATCAATAAAATCATTAGGGTCCATAGGCAGATTGAACTTCCTGCGTGACTGGCTTGGTATTCTGTCTATGAATGGTAAGAAATTGCATCTGAATAAGAAGCTTCAACAACTGCAAACACAATTGTGTCCAATATGCTCCTGGCATAGCATGGGGTGGATTCCCTTTAGTGCAGACAGCCAAGAAAAATATATAGAACTTGTATAGGTGCCATAATGTTCTGATCCTGTTTTGTCATCTAATTCCCACAATTTTCAATCCTACACAGAACATAAAATGAATTGTGCTGGATTAGACCCAAAGCTTATTTCATCCAGGACTCTGCTCCTGCACTGGCTGTTCAGGTATTGATAGGAAACCCACAAACAGGATACGGTTGTAAGTGCATTTTGTTGTTTTTGTTCCTCAATGCTTCTGTCTTTACATGTTGCATTTGAGAGTTATTAAAAGAAATGGCAATTCTCCCTCCACAGCTTTTCACTTTCTTATATGATTGCTGTGTTTAGGGAGAAAAAATAATAATTTCTATTCCAGATGCCACAGTATCTTGGAGAAACTGTGGTGCAGTCATGGCTTTTGTTGTCACTGCCCTTTCTCCAATTCTGTTGTGGTTTCTTCAAACAGCAGGAAAATTCCCACCAAAAATCTCATATACCTGTTTTGTCTCTGTATACAACAAAGATTCATGTAGAGCCTTAAAGTTAATTAAATAATTTAGCTTTCATGGACTAGACAGTGATTCTGAAAGTGGGCACTACTGCCCTTGCCCCCAGTGCAGTAGAAAGATGGGAACTAAGTAAGCATTTTTTTTAACCAACTCTATGGTGCTTTCTGCACTGCCATTTGGGACGTCCTCTGGACGTCCCATTTTAAAAAAGGGGCGTCTCTTATAGACGCCCCTGGGCCTAGTACGGACTCTGTCCGTACAAGATGGCGCCGGCCCTTCTACATGGCCGGCGCCATCTTTGCGTATCGGACGCTGAGCGTCCGTACACGTCGCGCCGCTTGTGACGTAGCGAGCGCGCCCCTGGCGCCTCGCTATGTCGCAAACGCGATGGAAAAAGAAGCTCCATTTTGGAGCTTCTTTTTCGGTCCGCGCGGGAGTCGGGCCGTCTGAAGGCTCCGGCTCCCCTGCGGACCTATTGGCGGCGGCAGCAGAGCGCCGCAAAGCGGAGGTATGTACCCCGCCAAAATAATAAAATTTTAAGTTTCAGATTTTCAGGAGGGGGATATTGTTGTGGGTTGTGTGGGTACCATATTGCCTCCCCTAAGGGGCCCTGGAAGATGTCATTCTGGCTGCAGTATAAGAGAACAAGGACCATGGCCATGGGGAAGGGAAAGGAAGAAGCCATTTAACCACTCTGCCTCTGGCAAAAAAATGTCTTGGGCTAGGCCAGCCAGGTTGCTGCTGTCTTCTGCCTGACACAGGACCAGATTCAGGTCTTTGGTCATGAGCAGAAAAGAAAACCCACAACTGCCAAAGTGTCCCATCCCCTCTGGCTGTTCAAGTATCTTTGGCACCTAAGGCAACAACAGCAAGAACAAAATATTCCTCCTGGGGGCCCCTCTTCCACCCACATGGCAGGGACGTAGCTAGGATTTTAGGAAGGGGGGGGTCCGGACTTAGTGCTACCATTATAATGGGGCTTGGGTGTGGCAGCGCAGCAGCACACACCATTCATTTTTCTAATGGAAGGGGGGGGCCCGGCCCCAAAAGAACCCCCCCCCTTGGCTATGCCCCTGCACATGGGATGGAAAGGGATGGGAAGGAGGGAAGGGATGCGAAGGCAGGCTAGGCCACCCTCTTTGATCGCTCACTGCCAGGAGACCCCACAGTCCCTCTCACCCACAGCAGAGCCTCCTCTGCTCAGTGGTGCTGCAACCAACTCATCGCATCAATGATGGCTCCCTTCTTCAAAATATCCCAGCCTGTTTCTTGTTGCCAGATCTTGTAGTAAAATCTCAGTATTGGTATTTCTAATGGCCCTGCCCTTTAACGGGGCACCCCTTCCTTTCCTTTGCTTCTTCGTGCTTTTTTAATGGCTGACTGTGATGCAATGGAAAATGCTGTTTTGTGTATCTGATTCCTTGCTTGAATAGGAAAACTGATGTATATGTGTGTGTTTTTCCTGTTAAAAATCATGACATGGGCTTTGGATACTTGCTGTTCCTTGCTCATGTGTCCTTAGGGATCTTCTGCATGCAAAGTATGTCCTCTCTTCCTAACCTATGGCCTCTGGTCAGCCCATCCCTTTGAAGCTGTAAACTCCTTGAGGCAGGACCTGTCCTTTTGTACTTTGTCAAGGACACACTTGGGACTCTGTAAATTAGAAATACCAACAACTTGGAAAGAAACTCAAGACTGCCCATTCAGATCAAGGCATGAGATGAAGCAAGAGAGAGTGTATAGTTCTAGTCACTGCATTTGCAATAATATTTAGCTGCATTTTGTTGTGATTGGCATTTTTTTAATAAAAAATGTTTCATAATAAAATATGGTCAACAGAAAAGCAACCAAAACAGTAGTGCAGGCAATATAGTGTGGAATATCTAAAATAGGGATTTGTATCAGCACCAAATAACCAACAGCAACCAATGTTCTTATTGAGTGAAAGAGTCTTTTCAAATAAAGCCATGAAACTTCCTTAACATCTGAAGAAAAAGCAGACAAAAACTTAGCATATTTTCAGTCATTTTGTGTAAACTTTCAGAAATGAAAACCCATTGAAAACATGCTTGCTAAAGCTTCACAACAATCAAGGGATGGTTTGCATGTATCATACAGCTTCTCATTGCTGGTTACTAAAGTTTATATAAATGAGCTCATTCCACCAGCAGTAAGTGAGGTTCTGTGCACAATTATACACAAGTCACCTGAACAAATTATTAAAGCTATCCTTCTCAGTGAGACCTCTGTTCAAAGAGGACTAGTCGAAATGGCAGAAAAACACTGAGGACACATTATGCAACATGCTAAGGACAGCACAATTTGGCTGGCAATTAGATGAATCTACTCTGCCAAGCAAGGAACCTTTGCTACTTGCTTATTTTTGTTTGATCAAAAATGAAAGTTTGTTCAAGAGCTGTTATTTGCAAGCCAACTAGAAACAGACACAAAATGAGAGTACGTATTTTGTGTTGTTGAGAATTATTTTAAAGAGAAAGACATCCTACTTGCCAACATTCTTGCTTGTGCAACAGATGGGACATCATCGATGAGAAGTGATCATCGTGGCTTCATTAGTTTTGGTTTTTAAAGCTGTACCTGGTATGTTTATGGTACATTGTGTAATTCATAGATAAAAACTGGTCACAAAAAAACTAAGCGATCACCTTCATAAATCATTAAGAACCGTTATCGTAGCCATAAAATCAAGACAAATGCTCTCAATCCCAAACTGTTTGGTCAGCTATGTAAGAAACTGATGAAAGTTTTGAATGTTTCTTGTTGAACACAGAAGTCAGACAGCAGTGGAAGGGAAACTGGCTATCACATTTTTATTCACTTTTTAAACAGTTATTGAATTCTTCCAAGACACCAATTTTTAGTTCTTTGTGATGAACTACAAAAAATATCAGGAATGACACTGCTTCCTTGTCAGATTTATTTACGAAGTTCATTGAAGTTAATTTGAAACTGCAAGAAAATGAAGTTAGCCTTATCCAAGTTAAATCAGCCTTCTCCACATTTCTGCCCAGGTTACAGTTATTCAAATAAAATATAGCCCATTGTAAATTATTCCAGTTTCTGAGCCTCTCTGAACTGGAGAAATAGAATTGTATATCAGATTATGACCTTTTAGTTTATTGTGAACACTTGGATGAGCTGCACAAAATCTGTCTGATAGATTTTGGATCTTTTTTTGCTTAAAAACCAGACTAGATGATCAATCCATTCCTAGATATCAGCAATGAGGAAACAGGAATGGCGAAAGAAGAACTGGTTTCACTTCAAAATGACAAAAGGCCAAATTTCAAAAAAATATATCAACATTTTTGGTTACAAAAATTGTACCCACTACCCTGAAGAGTGGAACAAAGTCAAGATGTACTTTACTGCCTTCCCTACATCATATTCAGTAGACCAAGGCATCAGTGCAGTCATCCAGCTTCTTTCCAAGAAAAAGGAAAAAAAAAACCACAGACTGAAAATTATTGGATGTGAGGATCTAAAACTTCTTAATGCCTTCTAATCTGATGTTGAAAAGCTAATATCCCTGCACCAAGGACATCTATCCAATTAAAATAATGAAGACAATGCTTTACAGATGAGCTGTACATTTTTTTTCAAATTCAAAAACTTTAAATAAAGTTCCGTTTTATTTGTGAAATACATATGCCTGTTCAACCTTATAGTTCTAGCTTGGTTGTTTTGAATTTACAAAATTTACAACTGACCTATTGAATTTACAATAGAAACTGGTTGTTTTGAATTTACAATACAATTTATTATACAGTGAACCCTCGGTATCCATTGGGGTTTGGTTCCAGGACCTCCTCATGAATACCAAAATCCATGGATGCTCAAGTCCGATTAAATACAATAGAATAGTAAAATTGTGTTCCTTATATAAAATGGTAAAATCAAGGATTCTTTTTGGAATTTACTTTTTTGGGGGGGAGGGTAATATTTTAAAGATGTGGATGGTTGAATCCATGGATACAGAATGTGTGGAAACAAAGAGCTAAGTGTATCGAGAAATAGGCATGGGGTGTGCCAGGGTTGTCACCCAAGAGGAAACAGGAAGGCAGCCTGGAAAAATTCAGGGAACACTGGACTAGAATCTACCTGATCAGAGAATTGATTTATTATTCCTCCATTGATAGAATGTATGCAGAGAAAGAGATTGCAAATGTTCAGGCCAAATGACCACAAGAGGTAAAGGGTGTGACTGGCGACCATTCAGTATAATCCTAAAATGGTCATTCTAATTATTTTGTGCACATTTGAGTTGTACTGAACAGCTACTTTTCTTGTCTTTTGTGGCCCATATGGCCACATTGTTTACTGATTTTTCCCCTTATATGCTGACCAAGAAAGCAGATGAAGGAATTAAACCAGGGGCTTCTTAGTTGCAAACTCAGTCCTTTGTTTTAAATTCATTGGGTGGTGTTACCCATGAGTGAGGTGAAATCTACTGGCTTAAAGAAGCTGGCTACTGGAAAAACATATTACAATCTCTTCCTGCCAATGTCTCAGATCCAGGAACTATACAGAAAGATAAAAATTTTTACCTATCCTCATGAGAGCCATTACATAATATGTCTTGAACCTGAAAAACTTGAGCTTGGATGGGAGCAAATATACTGATGGGAAAGGTTTAATTCCCCATCTATACAACTGGAGTTAATAGGACCAATCTCATGAATGAACATGGGAAGACTGCATATTGAAAAGTTCCCTTGGGTTATTAGAAATGCTGCATAAATTATTGTTTGTATTTATTTGCTACACATATATGTGAAATAGGGCCTAATACCCTAAAGGCACCAAATCCCTTCTGATCTTGGAAGCTAAGTAGGGTCAGCTCTGGTTAGTACTTAGATGGGAGACCACTAATGAATAGGAGGTGCTGTAGGCTGTATTTCAGAGAAAAGAACTGGCAAAACTACCTTTGGTATTCCCTTTCCTGAACCCTATGAAATCCACGGGGTCCCCATAAGGTGACAGGTAATTTGAATGTGTGCGCGTGCATGCACGCACACACACACACACACACACGGGTGAAATAATTTTAAAATGAACAATTCATATTGGCTATTTGTCAGGGTTTCTAATTACTGTTCTAATAAAACAGTATCAATAAGTAGGATGTGATGAGAATACCATTATCTTGCTCTTAACTGCCGGGGGGGAGGGGGAGATAATTAACGGTCTATAGAAACCTTCAAAAAGAAACCTTCTAGAAACCTATTCTGACTTACTCAAATCTATAGGGCTTTACTTGTGAAGATAGTGAAGCCAGAACTTCTGTATCTTCACTGTTTGTATAGAATAGGGCATTTCAGTAGGTATAACTTTTTCATGCAAGTTACACATGCTGAATCTCCCTCTACCCTACATCTTCTAAAGATAGAGGGGCACAGTCCCTTTCAGCCTATAGCCATCCTCCTCTCAACAGATTGCTTGGATAAGGCTGAAATCTTATTTTCCGCTGAGACTAATTGCTTAACCTCTGAGGCACCACATACAGGACACCACTGCAACTTTCAGAACTTTTATCAGATTATGGTAGAGGTGGGAATATTTTCTTTGGATTGCAGCTTCTAGCAGTTTTGACCAGCATGATGAGGATTGTTGAGCATTGCCATCCAAGAATTTCTAGAGGGTTGTGTGATTCCCACTCCGGGACAATGGCCCAATAGAGCACAGTCCTAACTAGCCAAGACAGATAAGGATTTGCTGAGTTAACATTAAACCAGCAAAAGCTATGTTGAATTGAAAGCCTTCTCAGCCTACAGTTAGAAATTATTTAAGACTACTCTTGCCTTAGCCAACTGTGTGCCAATACTGAGGATGTCATACTGGAAATATGGATCTGGCATAGCTCACCTCTGCCTTCATCTCATCCTTTTGTCTTCCCCCTTTAGGACTGTTTGCTAGGAGTCTTTAGCCAGCAGAAGAGTTCTGCAGCAGGTCCCTGTATTGACAGAGCTCTGACCTAAGGCAGCAGAAGAAAGTTCTGCCAGCAGTAGGACATTTTTTCTGGCATGAGTCACTTGGGCCTAATCCAAACCCAGTACAGATAGTGCATCACTGAGTTAGGATTGCACCACCAATCAGTTCTTAATTCCAATTGTAGTAGACCCAATGAATGAATGGGAAATTTATAAGTGTCAGATTGCCTTTAAGTAAATGATTCAGTGATTATTCTCTAGTTGAGATTAGCAACTAAATTTAGGCCCACTCCTGTGTGTGTCTACGTGGAAGGTAATTTACCATGCAGTCCTAACTCACAAGAATGGGCAAGGGCCAGTTGAGCCAACACTGAAGCTATGTTGAATCCCCAGGGATATTGGAAATGACTTTATTTATTTATTTATTTATTTCTAGAATTTATATCCCTCCTTTCTCCCACAATGGGATTCAAGGTGGGATTTAGGATTATTCTGGTCCTGGCCTAACTTTGCGCAAGCACAGTGTCTATATTTCTCTGTTGGAAGAAGATTTAAACCTAGCAGAAATAGATCCTTCCCTTGCTTTGCCTCTTCTCCTCCCGCTTTTTTGGCTTTCTACCAGCTGTTCTCAGATGGCAAAGAGATTATGCTACCAGATCTCTCTAGTAGCTTATTCCTGAGATCAAGGGGCAGAAGGAAGTTATAACAGCCTAGGTGCAGTTCAATCAGTGGCAAGTCAGCTCAGCCAGCACACAAGGCTTCTGCTTATTCACAATCTCCTACAGTCAGCCTAACTTTGAGTTAGGATTGAACTGTTATTCCATGATAAGGCACTTATAATTAAAGTCTAATATCATTAGTGAAAGAGATATTAGATCTTGGGTCTCAAAAACTTGAAATGTTCACTTGTGCTTATGATTTAAGTACATGAATGAATCAAAAGCCAGATGCGGGAATTAAGCCAAGGTTTTTGTGTAAACAATATATCTGGTTGACCTCAGGGAGAATTGTGGGTTATCAAATACATACATACATACATACATACAGTCAGCCCTCCATATCCACAGATTCTGTATCCACAAATTCAACCATCCACACCTTGAAACTATTTCCCTATTATTATTATTTTCAAAATGCAAATCTTGATTTTGCCTTTTTTTATAAGGGACACCATTTTATTACACCATTGTCTATAATGGGACTTGAACATCCATGCATTTTGGTACTCATGGCAGATCCTGGAACCAAACCCCAGCTGATACCAAGGGTGGACAATGTGTGCAAAATAGTATTTGGTGCATCCTTTGACATCTGGTTAGTATGTATGTGTGCATGCATGTATGTATGTGATGATCCACCATTCTTTCTCAGTCCATTACAGCTCAGAAACCCCTGGCTTAATTCGTTCATCTGGCTTTTAGGACAGGGTGTAAGGGGGAACAACAGTGTATACTCTCCAAACAGCTAACATTTAAAAATGTCGCTAAAAGCATGTTATAATATAAAATATAGCTTTAAAACATTAAATAAGCTATTATATTAAAACCAAGCACTGAATTAAAACAGCTCAAAGCATTTTAAAAAGATAACAAGGAAGGAAGGGGAGAGTGTAATACCATCATTAAAAGGCCCTTCCACAGAAGCCATTTCAGTGGCCAAAAGGCTGTCTGAATAAAAAGCTCTGCCTGGCAGCAGAAGGAGCTAGCTTAGCTGCCCTCAGAAAGTAGTGAAGTCTTCCTAATGAACAAAAATAGCCTTGCCTGTACAAAAAACACAGTATTTAGTGGCCTAGTTATGACAGTGAAATATTAAAAATTAGAAGATCTGTCCATCTCATTTATGTGGCATGCAGGTAAGACCAAGCAATGTTTTCCCCCCAAAAGGCCTACAAAACGATGGATGGGTGGATGGATAGATAGATGATCAATAGATAGACAGGCAAATAACCTCCTAGCTACTATCAAGGCAGACAGCATTATAAGCCCCATTATAACCATTACTGTCAAATCTTCTGCAATCAGTCCAGGAAGGGAAGCCAGATGAAAATTCTGCTGAACTCCTTATTGACAGGCTTGGCTTTTTAGCAGTTTGAACACTCTGAAACTGAATTATTATAACACTGAATGCTACGCTACAGGATGTCATTTCTTTCTTTCTTTATATGCTTTATTGGTGGCTTCCATTTTTTATTTAACCTGAGATACTCCCCAGCACCACCACCACCATCACAAAGAACCTGAGTAAATTAATTTGTGCCTTTGAAAAGGTATATTAAAGCAACACAATTACTGTCTAACCACTTTTAAGCTTGGCTGCCTCTAAAGAGGAAATATTGAGCTTTCTGAGATGGTGGTATCCATTTAAAGTTCAGGGACTGAAGATGGAGAACAGTCCTGATTCAGCAGATTGAATGTCATCTTTCCATCCCTCTTGCCATCTCCTCCTATTCATCCAGATCTTCATTTTGTTTGCATGTAAACATCGTTTACTTTTCTTCTAAACATGCATTCATCACAGAAGGTTAAGGGATATTTCTTCTCTCTGTTAAAAGAAGTTTGACAAAATTCCTAGAGACAACATGGTGAAACAATTTTAGCACTGTTTGGTGGGGGACCACCAATTTATTTATTTTAAGAAAAGACACCACCCTCATTTTCTCTGTGCACTCTATATCAGCTGCTATTCACAATGGATAATAATTCTTACATTAAGCCCCGCCAGGCCTCAAGGGAAATCAAAATTGTAATATCAGTTTGCTTTTTATTGGCTCAGCTCAGTGACAGTGAGTGCAGAGGCAGGGTCTTTGTTCAGTTCTGAGCTAGCACTGTGTGTACAAATGGTGATATCCAGCAAACCCTGCTGTTGCTGCTGCTTCAAGCTAAACCAGCCTGGCTGTTTCCTGCCTTTTCTCCAAGTCAAAACAATTGTTCTCAGACAAACCATTGACTGGTAGTTTTTCTTGCTTATGTTGCCTGGATCCATTTGACTAGATGGTTTAATAATAGCGAGCACACATGCACACACATGTACACATTATTTTCAGTCTACATCATAAACAAGATGCCTCTGTTTCATAGCATCTGCATTATAGGTTGGAGAGGTCCCTTATTTTTCAAAGGCCCTCATAGTTTTCCAGCACCCCACAGCTTCACAGAACAGGATAAACATACTATATTTTTGAGCCAAAGACATGTTGGTGCCTAAGGAAAACAAATCCAAATGGCAGCCCCAGTAGTGACCACCACAAAACCAGTAGTGCACATAAATCCCTATGTTCCTTTTGTTGTGACAAAGTGAACCATGAAATTAATATACGGAGTGCTCCTTCTCCATCAACTTAACATAGTACCAAAAATTACTTACATGACATCAGACCCTTGCTTCTCAGAGCCTGAGGGGCATATGCAGTGCCACTTTCTATAATGCACAGCACACTCTTATGTATATTTAGTTGGAAACCCTGCTGACGGAAATTTCTTCCAAGTAAGTGTGCATAACGTTTAGTTGTTAAAATCATTATATAACTAACATTCCTCATTATGTGCTGCCTTTCACTGATGCCCCAAGTCAGTTGCCTCATTGAATTTTAGGGGGTTACACAGGGATAGATATTTGGATTGTACTGTTGGCACTCTGTATCCATGGATTCAATCTTCCATGGCTTGAAAAAATCAAGCATGCAGCATGAGAGTTCTTCTAGACTCCACATTGTCTAAGTAATGACTAGAACCTGAAGACACTGTCTTCCCTTTGGTAATTTTATACCAGTGATGGCGAACATTTTAGAGACCGAGTACCTAAACTGCAACCCAAAACCCACTTATTTATCGCAAAGTGCCACATCCCTCTGGCTTTCCAGTAACAAACTCTGGCGAACTCTGTGCTGGGGTGATGACATGTGTGCCCACAGAGAGTGCTCTGAGTGCCACCTCTGGCACTTGTGCTATAGGTTCACCACCACTGTGTTATACTTATCATTCCCAGTTCTGAAAGGCAAGGAACATAGCACAGTCATTATGGCTATTTATTTATGGTTGCTTAATTGTTAAGATGCCAATTCTGATGATCAGAAGATCAGAAGGTTGGCAGTTCAAGACTCAAGTGCTGCATGATGGGGTGAGCTCCCAACACTAGTCCTAGCTTCTGCCAACCTAGCAGTTCAAAAGTATGCAAATGCAAGTAGATGAATAGGTACCACTTCGGTGGGAAGTTAACAGCATTCAGTGCAGTCATGTTGGCCACATGGCCACTGGAGTAGGACAACGCTGGCTCTTCGGCTTAGTAACGGAGATGAGCACCACCCTATACAGTTGGTTACAATTAGACATTCATGTCAAAGGACCACCTTTACCTTTTCCTTTATTGCTCTTTTGATTACACTACTGTACTACTGTTGCTATGTATATGGGTCTGTTCTGTGACTTGGGACCTAAGAGACCCAGGTTCTTTCATCCTCTGTGACCCATGGAGCCACACCTTGGACCAAGCACTCACTTTCAGCCTGAGCTGCTTCATGCAGTTCTTATAAGAATAAAGAGGAAGACAGACATGTACTTGTAATCTTGAGGGTACTGAAGAAATAGCAGGATATAAATGCAATAAATAAATATAATGCCTAGAAACTTCATCTGGAACAGTAACTTTTGGGACAACAGCTCCCAGGACTGTCCAACTAGTATGTCCAAAAAAGCTAAGTTTTCCAAGTTCGGGCAGAGAACATTAAGACCCATACACTTTCACAAACTATCACATGAGTCACAGGACCTTACCACACAGGGAGCTTTTGAGCGCAGAAGTAGGGTCAGTTTGCATTGGTCGATGCGTATTCGCGTTATATTGCATTGGTGTTCCACACCTGTGAGCTCAGAATACGTATTGACCAATGCGATATAACGTGAATATGCTTTGGCCAATGCGTATTCACGGCTGGGTTCCGAACTGAAGGCAGCCGGCTCCTCCGTTTTGTGAGTGGGCAAAATTAGTGGATCGGCGGGATCCATATTGATGGACAGTGCGAAACCTCTCCTGCTTTGGCTGGTGTGTACATCCAATCTGCTGGTTCTCCTGAAGACCACCGGGTTACAAATTTCCCATGATGCTGCGCTGGAATTTCCCCCTTCTCCTTTCGTTGGCCCTTTCCCCTTTCAGGACAACCGCCGGGGCTGGGGAGCGATTTTTCCACTGAACGAGATGAAGCAGAAACCTTTTGTGCAGGGGGGGGATGTATATGTATATGTATGTGTGTGTATATATATACACACACACACACACACACACACACACACAGGTGTGTGTGTAAGCATATACATGCAGCATTACACTTTTGGCTGCTCCACAGTTTGTTTGTGTGTGTATGTGTGTGTATGTATATGTATATGTGTATATATATGTTTATGTATGTGTATATATATATATATATATACACACACACACACACACACACACACACACACACAAAGATGTGTGTGCGCTAAACAGTGACCTCATTCTTCACCCCGGAAGTTAAAAATGTTGCACCCCTTTCAGAGCTCCAAAGAGCATGCACAAGGCTGCCGATGTGCATCGGCCAATACACATTGTATTGGGCTGGTGTGGTTATCCAATCGGCACTTGCCTCACTTAGCCTGAATACGCATTGGGTGATTCGCAAAACCTCAATGTGGAAGGCCACCCAGGTGTGAATGAACGATGCGATATGACACGAATACGAATCGGCTAAGTGTATTCAGAGAGCGCGAGTGTGAATGAACAATGCGATATGACACGAATACGCATCAGCCAATGCGAACTGACCCTACTTCTGTGCCCTGTGGGGTGAGGTCCTTAGAGTAACTTAATAATCATCGATTAGTATTGGTTTGCTAAACCGCAAGTAGGCTGAAGCCAGAGAATTGGGGGTGATGGTCTTTTTTCCACATGAGGATTCTCCAACAGCATGCATTTCCTAGACCAGCTCTGTCAGCTGGAGAGTTTATGATGGTGCTGATAAGGAGCAAATCCCATTTTTGTGATGGCCTGGGGTCCTTAAGAGCAGGGATGGGAATCTTGTGACCTTCCAGACATTATAGGACTGTAATTCCCACAAGTCCTATCCAGCATAGCCAATGTGAGGCATTTGGGGAGTTGCAGTCCAATAGCATCTGGAAGATTCCAGATGCTGGAATCCCCACAGAACTCCCCCCTTAATCCAGAGGAGGTGGGTTGGCAGACTTCTTCTGCCCCTTTGAGAGCAGTGATTGAGGGCCATTTATTGTGTTGCATCTTGTCTGATTTTACCAAGAATTTTGTAATGTTGGCTGGGCACCACTTTTTGTATCTGCTGCTCTCCTTTTGAAATCGCCAATTGCAGATTTAAATTAATTGTTATTCTAAATTATACTCTTTTAAAGTTTTTGTTTATTATTGTGAATACTTGGGGAAGCATTTTAGCTGAAAAATATATTGTGTATTTACTAAAGAAACTAATCATTTTCTTACCAGAGGACCTTAGACACTGGGTCCTTCAAGACCACAAAGAAAAGTAAGTATGCTCATGGTTTGGTCTCAACAACAGTTCTACACAAATTCCAAAATACAGGAATGCTCTGAACAGTGAAACCCTAAGCATGTTTACTATGAAGTGAGTCTCATTGAGCTCAATGGGGCTTATCCCCGGCAGGGTATTTATGACTATAGCCAAAATATCCCTTTCAGGGTTTATTAAATGATCCTCATAAAAGTACAGTACAAATGATTATATACAGAGTGACCAGAGGTCATAACTGCAAAGGAGGACAAGGCACCACAAAATGGAGGATATTCAAGGAAAATGGAGGACATGACCAATAAAAGCTAACAGCACTACTAGAAATATAAATGTCATGCTCCAAATGGAGAACATTGTGAAATTCCTCCTGACTAGAAAGCTGAAATGTAGGATATGTCCAGGAAAAGGAGAACATTGGACACGCTGCTTATATGGTGCTTTTGAATGTTCAGGATGCTTATCACACACCATCCCAGCCATCCTTGCCATAGCCCTTCAGGTGTTTTTATCTCTGTTTTGCACAGAGTGGGCAGCTTATACCTACCACCCTTTCACAGATGAAACTGGAGATATTTGTGGCCAAGAAACATCAGATTGTGGTCAAGATGGCAAATGAGCCTATTGGGAAGAACACGGTTTCTGCTCTCTCCTCTCCCCTCTGTTGAGTTAACCGAGTATAAATTACTTTTGCACGTTGTACTCAGCCTGCAGCAATTGGAGTAAGGGGGGAAATGGGAGGAGGAAAGAGAAACTAGGATGCTTTAAAAGCAGCTGACAAAGCGGAATGACATTCATTGCTACTGTCCCTGCCAAATCAGGACAGTTGGAGGGTATAGTATAGTAGCATAGAGAAACAGTATCTTGAGTTCATGGCACAGGCAAGATTTATGCCAAGAGTTTCTTGGTTTACAGCTCAGTAGCTTACCTGCTATGTTACACTAGCTCTCACTGAAACACTTTTGAACTTTCGGCTAGATTTTTTTTTTTTTGCTGGGTTCTTTCTTTTCAGCCACTCAGTCTTTTATCTTCTTTAAAGCTGTATCAAAGGCCTTTGTCACCAGGCCATTCTGTCCTTAGCACAGCAAACCAGTTTTGGTCCTCTGTGTTTTATTGTGCATTCCCACTAACATTTTCTTCTTGGCAACCATCTGTTTTATTTAATACTTTTTTTAAAAAAAGAAAGAAGTAATTTCAAAGTAATTTACTGGTTTAATTAACTATCATTTGTACTTGGATTTTTGTTCATGGGATTGCTATTTATTCATTCAAAAAGGTTGCCCCTCTTTTTTGTTTGTTTGTTTGTTTGTCTAAAATGATAACAGGGTTTTTCATCCATTTTAAAAATATATGTATTTTAATAAATTCTCCACAGAGAGAGAGGAAAAAACCAGATAAGCAATTAAAAAACAACAACTATGCCATGGTTTAAAAACTCTGAGTAAATATTTTCAGTGTTCTTCCTATAGCTCTCCATATAACAAACTATATACTGTAAAAGTTAATGGTTAATGCAGATCTTTCCGTAAATTTATGTGAGGAGTTAGTATACTGACTTCATCTGTGTTGCTATCAGCATAAGTGATAAATGGACACAAAACTGTGCAGAAATGTTCATTGTGTTTGTCATCATTTCTTATGGAATATATATCTGAAGAGTGCTTTTTCCCATAATTTCTTCCCCATTGTAAAAGTGATAGAGGATTTTAACTTCTCCAGTCCTATGCAATAATTAATCTTGCTGCTAAACAACAAATATGTAATGTGAAGTCAAAGGCTTTCATGGCCGGCATCCATAGTTTTTGTGGGTTGTTTTGGGCCACGTGGCCATGCTCTAGAAGGGCTTATTCCTGACATTTTGCCAGCATCTGTGGCTGGCATCTCCAGAGAATGAACAAATATGTAATTTGTTCTGGCATCTTCAGCCTTCTCTGGAGATGCCAGCCACAGACGCTGGCGAAACGTCAGGAATAAGCCCTTCTAGAGCATGGCCACGTGGCCCAAAACAACCCACAAAAAACTATGGACGCCGGCCATGAAAGCCTTTGACTTCACAACAAATATGTAATGTAACTACATGATTAAGCAATAATTACATAATATCTTTACATAATAGAGATATGTTAGTATTTGTAAATAGGGACAACAGATCCAAGATGAGAGACAATTCTGCAAGTTGGTCGGTGATTATCTTGGACTTCATGGCAAAACTAGAAAACTCAAGGCAGTGCCATCACATATGAATGTAAGAGCCTCCACCACATCCCCAGCATTCATCTGGAGCATCCCTTGTTAAATCAATGTTACTTAATTTAAAAAGAGATCAATAAGGTTTTCCCTCCTTAAATGCATGCAGTCTGGGATATTTCCCTCCTGTTTTACCTCTCCCACCTTCAAAAATGTCCCCAAATCCCACAATAATATGAGATTATTCTTTTGTTACACAGGTAAGAGATAATTGCCCCAGTTCAGATGGCAAATCCAGGACTGTATCCTTAATGGCAAAAGAAAACGATCCCTTCATCCACTCCTGGATAACAACAACAAATATTATTTATTTTATATCACTAGAGTATATTATTGCTAACCCCTGAACATCTCGGCATTCAATATTGTGGGATTTGGGGCCATTTTTGAAGGCAGGAAAGCTAAAGGAGGGGGGAATGCCTACCATTTTTGCTTACCTTTGTTGCCAGGGGAGAGTTGGGGGTGCTTGTTAGAGTATTATGCTATGCTATGGTTTGTTTTTATTACTATTATGCCATGTTATGCATTTTTTGTACTTTGTATTCATATTATCTTATTATTATTATTATTATTATTATTACCACTATTGTGTGCATTAAAGAGGAACAACTGCATTTGTCCCCCACCCTCCCTCCCACTTCCCACTTCCCACTTCCCTAAATTATTAGCAAGTGAGGAAGGCAACTGTGAACTTCCTCTGAACAAATCTGGCCAAGAAAAGCCTATCTTAGGGCCAGCATCCCTCACAGCAAACTTGATGGAACATAACAGTAAGCACTTAGGACTTCTAGACAGATTAGTTTTAGGTTGTTCTTGAGTTTTGAATATGACACCAAACGCAAAGGCAAAAAGGAGTAAAAGCATTTGCACGTGTGGATCCCTCCCCTCCCCCCAAGAAGTGGAACCTCTGCAGGGTGACCAGACACGTCCTCCTTTTCCAGGACCTGTCCTACATTTCCAGTTTTCTCTCTCCAAGAGGAATTCCCAAACGTCCTCCTTTGTGAGCAGGACTAAGCAGCATCCCTGCGCAACCAATATGTTGGGTGGTGTCCTCCCTTTTTCTCTGGCACGTCCTACATTTTGCGGTGCCTGGTCCTCTTTTCTGGGAATTGGAGTTTGTTGTGGGGCCCAGAGCGGAGCCACAACAAACTCCAACTCCCAGAATTCCATAGCCTTGAGCCAGAAAAAGTTAAAGCGGTGCCAAAGCGGGGTTATTTTTCCAGTGTGGATGCATCCAGGGAGTGGGAAGCAGGAGAGGCCAGTCAGCTGCTCACTTGCTCCTTCTAGTCCCAGAGGAGAAGAGAGGCAAGGCGGGGAGCGCGCGCCCTGGCTCTGGCTCCGGCTGCCGCCTTCCTTCCTCCCGGGACCCGCGAGCGCCGCACGTGGCTGCCAGCCCTGGGCTCATTTGCATCCCGCCAGGATTAACCCCTTCCTCTCCGGAAAGGCTGGAGGCGCAGCTGAAGGACACACACACACACAGAAAATAGGACCAGGGGTCCTCCAAAGGAGGACCAGGACCAGAACAAGGGAGGGCATCCCGGGGAAATGGGAGGCATTCCAAACGGCAAAGCTCAAAACATTCATATATATTATATATCAATTAATGGGGGGGGGGGGACGCTGGGTGACTAGATGTCCTCTCCGCCGAGGAGGACAAGGCACTGAGAAATGGAGGACGGGCAATCAAAACGAAGGACGCTCCTATAAATACAAATGCATGCTCCTTATGAATGAAATGAGCAGGGCTAAGGAGCAGGCATGAAGCGGAGGCCTTGGGGAATTCCTCCTGGACAGAGGGGGTTGAAGTGGAAGGCGCGTCCGGGGAAAGGAGGACGGCCGGTGTGTATCTGGGGAGAGAAGCTCTTCCTACCAACCCTTCCAGCTCAATTTCATTCTTGAAGGAACTTTTGGCCAAAATCTTGAGAGCCCACCGGGGAAAGAAAGACCATGGGGAGTGAACACACACAGAGAGACGGAGTGGCAGTGCAGACAGTCCTCAGTCAATGCGAATCTGTTGCGGATTGCCACCCAGGCAGGATGGCCACTCTTTGGAAGCGGGAGAGATGCCTTTCTCTTCTTCCCCAACGACTGCTTCCTAACAGCTAACAACTATGAACGGAGATGAATTGTCTCGCTATGATTTCTTCGCCATCTCCTAAGGGAAAAGTCGCTTTCTTTTTTCCCCCAGCTAGATTTTAGGCTGCATCCGCACTGCAGAAATAATCCGGTTGGACACCACTCAGTGCCAGGGAATTCTGGGAGTGGTAGTCTGTGGTGCTTCCTTTAACTCCGGTGCCACAACGAATGGTCATTCCTAGAATTCCATAGCATTGAGCCAAGGCAGCTCAAGTGGGGTCAAACTGGATTGTTTCTGCAGTGAGGACGCAGCGGAAGAACTCGGGTCTGGCACCAGCCTTTCAGGGCTGCCCGCTCGCCCCCGAGGAAACCTGGCTGCCTGAAGTCTCAGGGCGGGCACCGAGCTCACAATCCTGGAGATTTCTTTCTTAAACATAACAATCTCCTCCTCAGTTTCAATAGGTTTTCCGGGAAGGCAAGGGGGATCAAATGGGGGCCAGGGTGACCAGACTTTTCCTCCTGGTCCAAGACCTGTCCTCCATTTCAACCTCCTTCTCTCCAGGAGGAATTCCAAAAGAAGAAGAAAAAAGTCCTCCACTTAGAGCAAGACTATGAAGCAGGAATTGCTACGTATATTAGTATCTTTAGCTTTTCATTGGGCGTGTCCTCCGTTTCCCTTGAATGTCCTCCTTGGCGGTGAATGTCCTCCTGATCCTCTTCCAAAAGACCCACTGAATCGGTGGGGTCCCGGTTGGCTCGTCCTTCCCCAGGGTCTCCTCGAGTTAGGACCACTAACCATGAATATTCGGACCATCACAAGGAAGAAAGGGGGGGGAAAGAGAACCGTTGTTAACTATTTAATTCTCCAGGGTGCATTCGTCCTTCCTTGACACTTGTCACGTCTTCGGTGCCATACTTGGGTGCTTCATCCGGAGCCTTCGCTTTCTCTAAAAGCTCCTTTGCCAAAAAGGGAGTTGGGGGGTCCCGTCGGTGCCTCCGTCGGAGATTCGTGCAGAGATCTGCTTTTGCTTCTTCCTTTTCCCCGCTGATCCTTCGGAAGAGGAGAGCAGCTTTTCCATCCGAAACCCAGTTGTTTTTTGCCATTACTGTTGACAAAGAATCATATACTTCTGGTGGGGCTTTATGACGTCATAACAGGGGGCAGAATGCCACGGTCGAGCGGGGCTTTTATTGAAAGCGGAGAGCGGCTCTCTTTCGCCCTCGAACTATTCCGACTACGACCCAAACTCACACCGGGATTGAAGCACAGGAGGAACAAGGACGACGTCTAGGGCGACAACGAGGTAAGGACCGTGGGCAATCCAGACCTCAGGGCCCCTCCCCAAACCCACCCTATTTCTTCCCCGCGATCTAGGAATGTGAGTGTCTTGAGAGCCGGCGTTTCGAGCTGCGTCCAGACTGGAGGAATAATCCGGTTTGGCACCACTTTAGCTGCCATGCTCTGGAATTCCGGGAAATTGCAATTTCCAGACTTTCAGAACATGGAGCCCTGGCAGTTGAAACGGTGTCAACCCGGATTATTTCTCCAGTCTGAAGCCATTGTCTTGCGGGCAGCCCTTACCCTGAGTCGATTGTTCTCTCTCTCTCTCTCTCTCTCTCTCTTTATACAAACACCTTTGTATTTGATTTTAATCCGAGACAAGAATGAGGTCCACTTGGCCAGGTTCTCCGTCTCCCAAGGTGAGCCGAGGTCCTCGCCCCAAAGGAGGACAAGGCAACGTAAAATGTAGGACATTACTGAGGAAGGGCCATGGAAAGCTCTGAACACTCAGTGTGTATAAATGCATGCTTCTTCTTCCTGCTCCAAATGGAGGACCTTTGGGAATTCCTCCCGGACAGAGGGTTGAAGTGGAGGACATCTAAAGGAGGACGGCTGTTCTCTCTCTCTCTCCCCCCCCCCCCTTCCACTCACACACATAGACACAAGAGCAGGGCACTTTCTTCAGCAGAAGCACCAGGGACTTTAGAAAGAGCCGAATGAACACTGCTCCAGTGCATACACACAAGGCAACGGATCGGATGCAAAATAGTAACATGCATCGGGAAAAACCCATAATCAGGACTTTGTGCTCCCGAAAAAAAAGCCCTGCTTCGCTGCAGGATTCAGAGGCGGGAGGTTTAAAATATTGGGAGAGGGCTGCTTTCTCCCGCTCCCTGAAGCCACTTGGCATAGATTTATTAGAGAGAGGGAGGTCTGCTTTTGAGACTACAGAAGCCAGCAGTGACCAGAGATTGGAAAAGTTATTTTTTGGAAGGTGGGGATGAGAGCACAAGTCTTGCCAGGTGGTCTCGGGGGATTCTGGAAGTTATAGTCCAAAACTTTCCCAAACTCTGGGGTGATGTCTGCTTTGAATTCCTGCAAAAAGAAAAATATGTGATTTTCTGCTTGTAGCCTGAATCTCATATTCGGACGGACATAACCCCTCCCCCGCCCCACTTCGCGTCTCCAGTAGAATTAGGTTTGAGTCTTAGACCAGGAGTCTGGAGACGAGGGTTCAGCTCCCAGCTCAACCATGATGAAACCTACTGGGTGGCCTTGGGCAATAAGTCACACTCTCTCATCCTCGTCGGGGGAAGAAGGCCATGGCAAACCTCCTCTCAACAAATCTTGCCAAGCAAACCTCGTGAAAGGGTCGCCGCAAAACGGAAACGACTTGAAGGCAGGCAACAACAAACTGATGTGAGTCTAGGATTCACAATTATTTCGAGAGAGCGCACTAACACAATATTAACTCTATTTCTGACTTCCCAGGTTTTTTTGGGAGGGAGAGAGGGGGGTCAGGGGAGGCTGATTCACTGCACTGAGGCTGCATCCGCTCAGCAGAAATAATCCGGGTTGACATCACTTGAATTCCAGTGCTATGGAATTCTAGGAATGGTCGTTGGTTGTGGCACCGGAGTTAAAGGAACCACAACAGACTACCACTCCCAGGATTCCATAGCACTGAGCCGTGGCTGTTCGAGTGGAACCAAACCGGATAGTTTCTGCAGTGCGGATGCAGCATCCAGAGTTCCTCCGAATGTCCCCTTGACTGGAGGCCAGGTGGCTGCTAAAAATCCCGCGTGTTAGCCAAGGAGAAAGAAACCGGGGGTCGCGGGGGCCCTTCTGAGCACCGGCTCGAGGCTTTGGGAGCCAGCCGGGCCTGGGGGCAAGCGATCGGGGCCCGGCGCCCGCCTTCTCCCGCATCGGAGCGGCCCCCCTTCTACGGGCCTCCGCTTGGTCCAGGTAGATTTGGGGTGGGTCCTCCTGAGGCCATCCACCCGCTGCCCGGCCTCCAGGTAGCTGCCCTCCTTCCTCCACGTCACTCCGCCCGGGTTCTCAGCAACAACCTTCCTCGCAATTGGCTGGGCCGGGAGGCTGGGCCCTTCGCGGCGGCAAATCCGGCCCTTGCCTTCGCTTCCCTGCAAAGGATCGACACCCCCCCCCCCCAAGAACTCCGCAGGGCAGCCTCCCCTGGAGCCCTCCCGACCAGATTGGGGAGTCAGGCCCAGGCACAAGGGCCCAGCGGAGCCTGAGCTGAGATAACACACGGCCATCAGTGTGTTCCGCACTGGTGCCACAACACGCTACCATTCCCAGAATTCCATAGCCTCGAGCCATGGCAGGCAAAGTGGTGTCAAGCCGGGTTATTTCTGCAGTGCGGATGCAGCCCCCGAAAGGAGAGCGGGATTTGTCCTCTATCGATCTCTTTGAAGAGTCTTCTCCGTTCACCGGAGTCCTACTGATCTGGATCAAATCTGGTTTGGATCCGGTTTCCCTAGCGCTGGTTTCTCTTCCTGAGAACTCGCCTCGCTCGCAAACACGTGTGTTCTTGCCCCGTCTGGTTCCCTCCTTAGATTGCCATCCAAACCGGTGTCAAGAGGGTCTCTTCTCCTTCTTCCCCTCCCGTCGATCTCCACTCTGGACTCTGGACCCTCCAACCTCCCCCACATTTGATGGGCTCTTAGGCTGCATCCGCACTGGGGAAATAATCCGGTTGGACACCACTCAAAGTACCATGGCTCCACTCTATGGGAAGCGTCGTTCGTTCGGGGTAGTTTGCTCCGCTCTGGTGCCAAGACAAACGACACTTCCATAGCACGGGGCCGTGGCAGTTCAAGTGGTGTCAATACGGGTTATTTCACCAGTGCGGATGCAGCCTGGGTTTCCTTTTAAATGGCGCCCCGATGCCACAGTCGCTTATCGACAGTGGTGTCCATTAGACTCGGGTCCTTTCGGGAGAACGGAGGACTGGGACCAGGGCTGAACCCCTGTGGATGGCAAAGGGCAGGTCCTCCCTAAAGACCCCGAAGGCGGAGGAGGGTTTCAACTTTACTCCAGGTCGGTTTAGCCCCCCCCCCCACTTCTGCCAGGTCCCTTTTGAAAGCCAAGGGCCAGCCGTGTTTTGCTTTAAAAGGTCCCTCCCTTTCTTGAAGTAGAATAATGGAGGATGGTGATGGGGAGAGATTAATCATTGAAGAAATTGGAGACAGAGGTTGCATCCACACAGGAGATATAGCCCGGTTTGGCACTGCTTTAACTCTCTTCTGACTCAAGGTTATGGAATTCTGGGAGTTGGAGTTTGTTGTGAGCCCAGAGCGGAGCGGAGCTCCCAGAATTCCACAGCCTTGAGCCAAAGCACTTAAAGTGGTGCCAAACTGGGTTATTTCTCCAGTGTGGATGCAGCCAGAGCCTCCATCCACGCGGCAGGAATAATCCGCTTTGACACCATTTTTAACTGCCACGTCCAGGGTGTCCAGAGACTTGGTCCTCCTTTCCCAAGCCGTGTCCTCCATTTCCACCTTCCGTCCAGCGGGAACCCCATAAAGTCCTCCATCATATGGAGCAGGACGAACTTGGCATGTCTATGCGCGTTTTGAGCTTCTGTGGGGTCATGTCCTGGAAGTCCTTCTCCTTTGCCTTGAGGAGGACATGTGCCCCTTGGCCATGGCTATGGAACTCTAGGGTTTGTCGCAACAAACGACAAAAGGCCAACATTCCCCAGCACGGGTAATGAAAGCGGGGCCGACCCGAATTAGTTCCTGCAGTGCAGATGCGGCCAGTCTCGGCCCCACCCTCTTCCTAGCGCGGAGCCAATCCGGGGGCGGCCTTCTTTTTGACAGGCAGAGGGGGCCCGCCCTCTGTGACGTCTCCGGCTGGCTTTGCATGAGTTGCGCCGCTGCAAGAAGCTGCAGCTCAGTTGTCTGGCAAAGCGAAGCGAGACGACGACGAGGAGGAGGAGAAGGACTGGAGGAGGAGAGCCCAGGCTGCCCGCCTGCCTTCTTGCTGGCGATCCCCCCTTGCAGCAAGGGACAAGCCCCCCAGACAGACCCCCATCTCCTCCCTGTGTCCACCATGGAGCTGCCAGCGGTGGGCGAGCACGTCTTCGCGGTGGAAAGCATCGAGAAGAAGCGGCTCCGGAAGGTGCGATGCATCGGAGGCGGAGGAGGAGGAGGGCGATGGGGGGGCCGAGCGGGGGTCTCGGGTGGACTCTGGGGCCTGATTCCTCTTTTTTTCCCCTTCCTCTCTTGCAGGGCCGAGTGGAGTACCTCGTCAAATGGAGGGGATGGTCGTCCAAGTAAGTAGTCCCCTGCCCTCCCTCCCTCCCTCTTGCCTCTTCTTCTTCCGACCATCCGGGAAACGCCTCGGGGGCTCTTTTACATCTGATGCATCAAAATGGAGCAGGACGGGGGGGGGGGCTGTGCATCGATCGGGGATGAGGCCAGTCTTTGGGAGGAGGAGGCAGAGGAGGCGGCTGATGTGGAGCAGTGGCAGGAAAATGGCTCCTTTCCCTCGGCAAGGCAGGCTCCATGTTGCAGAAGCGAGCAGCCCCAGAGATCGGACGAGGGGGAAGGCGGGGAGGCAGGGAGGGGGGCAGGAGGAGGAGGAGGAGGGGAGGTTATGGGGGGGGGGAAAGAAGGAGGGAGGGAGGGGATCTGTGTGGTTTTGTTTTTTTAAAATGGCCTTAAATCCCCCGCCCGCTTTGCAATCCGGGCTGGAGAAGAAGGAGCCAAGGACTGTCACTAGGCGGCCAGCTCGCTGCACGTTTTAACTGGACCCACCGCCTTTCTCCCTGCCTCCCTCCCTCGCTGCCCCAAACACACTTCCCCGATCCTGCCTTCTCTGCGCCTCCTTCTGGCTCTGGGGGGGGGGGGGGGGGGGGGAGGGGGAGGAGGAGGAGGAGGGCTTGGATGACAGCCCCGGCTCAGGCGGACTCAGCACCTGGGCGGCATTTGGACGCCAAAGCCGGTGGCGGTAGCCAGGCTCTCCCAAAGGGGAAATTTCTGTGGCCTCGCCACTGCCCTCCCCAAAGAGACCCCCTCTCCTCCAGCCCGGAAAGCCCACTTCCAAATGGATCCAGGGTTAGGAAGGGGGGGGGTGTCGTCCGTTGCATCTAAAATGGCCCCTCCACGCAGCTGGCCAGGGAAGAAACAGAGAGAGAGAGAGAGAGAGAGACGCCTGGCACCCGAGGAAGGGGTCTGATCAATCCCCATGTCTTCCTCTTCTTTTTTCTTTCCCCTTCCTCCCTTTTTCCCTTCGCAAGGTATAACACGTGGGAGCCGGAGGAAAACATCCTGGATCCCAGGCTCCTGATCGCTTTCCAAAACAGGTGAGAAGATGTGCTGCTCTGGGGAAATCGGGGGGGCCTCGGGGAAGGGTTGGAGGGATCTCTGTTTTCTTTTTCGGAGGGGATGCTTGGAGGGGAATACATAGCCAAGGAGGGGGGGGGGGGGGCTATTGGAGGCCCCGGCAGCGAAGGCGTTAAAGCCAAGTGCCGCGGAGGCGCCGCGCGCAACCCGACCGCCCCGCGCTCCCCGCGATGGGAAAAGCGGCCTCCTCTGGCTTCTGCGGCTGCAAGCGCAGGGTGTAAGTCGCCCTGGGCCCCGGCCGTCCTCCTTTTCCCGGACCCGCCCTCCATCCCCGCCTTCTCTCCAGCGGGGACGGGCTGAAACACAAACGTGACAGGCAGTCCTTTTCACCTAAGACCCAGAAAGCATCTCTGCCCAGAGGGACACCGGAGAGACTGCTTACTGGCCCATAGGATTCCCCTGGGGATCGCTAGGGGCAAGCAGTCCTCCGTGGCCAGGTATGCCCCAATGTTTCCCTGTGGGCAAGGAGGGTCCGCTTTTGCTCTATGGGCAAGCCGTCTCTTATGTATCCCTATGGCCAAGTATTCTCCAAAGTTTCCCTGTGGGCAGATATTCCCCTATATAGTATTCCCCTATGTTTCCCTATAAGAAAATATTTCCCTATGTATCCTGCTAGGCAAATATAGTATTCCCCTATGTATCCCTATGGGCAAGTAATCCCCTACGTATCTTATGGGCGAAGATAGTATTCCCCTATGTTTCCCTATGGGCAAGTGTTCTCCAATATTTCCCTATGGGCAAATGGTCTATGTATCCCTGTGTGCAAGTATTCCCCTATGTATCCCTATGGGCAACTGCAGTATTCTGTGTATTCCTGTGACCATGCATTCTCCAATGTTTTCCCATGAGCAAGTAGTCTCCAGTTTTCCTCTGTGGATAGTTATTCTCTCAGGTATCCCTATCACCAAGGATTCTCCAATGGTTCCCTGTGAGCAAGTATTCTCATTTGTTTCGGTGTGTCCCCTCTCCAGGAGGAATCCCAAATTGTCTTCCCTTTTGAGTATCCCTAAGAAGCATGCATTGATGTTGCTAGGAGTGTTTCTGAGCTTTCCTTTTGGATTGTCCTCCATTTTTTTCCCTGGAACATCCTCCATTTTGTCCTCTTTGGTGGTTAGGACATTGGGTCGCCTCCTGAGCCCCCTAACTGCCACATTTCAGAGGTGGCCACATTGCGGGCAAAGTGGTTGCAGGGTGCCATGGGTGGCATGGCAGGGGGGGGGTGGGGGGAAGGACGGGGGGTTTCCCAAATTTGGGAGTGTCTCCCAGCGATGGTGCAAAGGTGGCAGCTGTATGGGCTTTCTCCTTTTTCCATGCACCTGGTTTTCCTTAGGATTTGGCACAAGGCAGGCCAGGGAGAGGCCTCCTAGGCCGGCGGCGGCAGTCAAGGAGCAGGGAGGGAAAAGGTGTCTTAGGTCCAAAACACACTGGATTATTTCTTTAACTGCCCTGGCTCAACGCTAGGGAATTCTGGGATTTGTTGTTTTGTGAGATATTAGCTTTCTGTGTCAGAGAGCTCTGGTGCCACAATAAACTGCAATTCCCAAAATTGCCTAGCACTGAGCCAGGGCAATTAAAAAAGCCATCTCAAACAGGATTATTTCTGCAGTGTGGATTGGGCCTAAATGTTGGTCACTTTTGGAGCCTGCAGAGGCTTCCTTGTGAACCTGGTGCATTTTGTGCTTTTCTGGGAGACGCAGACCTGACCTTGGGGCTCCTGGCCTTGCAAAACATCCAAAACATCAGGCAGGGAGAGGCTGGATCTCCATGTACTGAGCAAGGGCTGCTAGGAGAATCAGAAGCCACTGCCCCACTTTGCCTGGCACATCCCTTCCTGCCAAGGTAACCAGACATTCTCCTTTTCCAGGACACGTCCTACATTTCAACCTTCTTGTCCAGGAGGAATTCCAATATGTCTTCCATTTGGAGCATGACTAAGAAGTGGGCATTTACATTTAGATGAGTGTTTTGAGCTTTTCTGGGGTTATGCTCTCCATTTTTCTGGCACGTCCTCCATTTTTGTGGTGCCTGGTCCCCCTTTGCAGTGAGGACATCTGGTCGCCCTGCTCATCGCATGGCCTTGCTTGCAGGGGCAGGGGATTGCACCTGATCAGCTCCCAGGCTGGGTGTCTGGCTTGCTCACTTGGCCACTCTGCCATTATACAAACCGAAAGGAGGTCTCTCTGCCACCCTGTCAGTCAGGCAGTGGGAGGAGGGACTCCTGAGAACCCAAATGAGGCAATTAGCATCCCATCCAGCCCCCTCCTTTCCTGCAGGGCTGGTGGCCTCCCCCCCTTCTCCTCCTTTGTGGCAGTGCATTGGGAGGGCACTCGGGAGGTTGCCACCTTTGCCAGTTTGTCTTCTGCACAGAATAGATACATGTGCAGCATATTGCCTTTGCAAAAGACACCACCACCCCCTCTGCTAGCATCCGGTTTTGCTCTGTTGCTTGCTGTATTTGCTTCTGGGTCATCCCTTTGGGCTGCAGAAATAATCCAGTTTGACACCACTCATTTAAGTGCTGCGGCTGAATGCTGTGGATTTCTGTGAGTTGTAGTTTTGTGAGACATTTAGCCTTCTCTGTCAGAGAGCTCTGGAGCCTCAACACATACTCCAAGTCCTAGGATTCCATAGCATTGAGCCATGGCTATTAAAGCAGTGTCAACCTGGATTATTTCTGCAGTGCGAATGCAGCCTCGGTGTTCCTTTTCAGAGAGGTGGAAGAATGTTTGGGAGAGTTTAGGCAAAGGCAAGAGCTGGAAACATCAAGGCACAAAGTGTGGCCTTGCATGTGCCACCGCCAACTGCCACTGGTTTTGAAGCTGTGGATTGCTTCAGACAAGCTGGACCACCTTTTAAAATTTTATTTTAACCCAATATTAAGGGTGATTTGCCTCTTCTGGAATTATTTTTTGTCAAGAAGTGGCAATATAAGTTTTAATAGGTTCCCTTGGTTAATATGTTTTTTAAGAAACTTTAAAAGCCATTACAGGACTTCTGACCATTTCTGAGTGTATTCATTTTTCTGTTTTGGCAGTCCCTGCAGCCCCATGGCAAAAGATATAGTCCCTGGATCCACCAAGGCCTGCCTTGTTTAAACATTAAATAAACCTATTTATAGATTATTCTCCTTAATTATTTTTTTTAATTGGGACTTAAGTATTTATTCCTTCCATTGGGTTCTTGAAACTGCTCAACAGCCAAATCTTTCATTTGTTTACTGTGAAAATAAAGTTGGATTGTAAAGTAATTTATTTCCTAGTAAGGTTAAAATGGATATGCAGTTTCCTTGAGGTAAGTTCAGTGGAACTCAGTGTGACCTGCTTCTGAATAAAGATGTATAAAATTGTATTGTAGGTGTGCTTAGAGCAGGAGTCTGAATATATATATATAAAATATAAAATATAAAAAATATTTTAAGATTAAAGCTCTTGACAAAACAGTCAACAATCTGCAAATAAAGGTACAACTAATCATTAAAAAATGCTTCCATCCCAATTTAAAACTTAGACCTGGGGGGCATGATCAGAGCATTTCAGTGGCTTCTCCTTTTACAGAAGATAATCTATTCCTTTTGGGGGCAGCATTATAAATGGAAACATTTCTTTTAGATTTGCCTCGGAATTCCTAGAGTTTCAGAAGAACCTTGATAATTGCTTACATTGTACCAAACAGACATAGGCTATCTTCATACATACAGTGCTTGTGTTTCCTGCGTCTGAAAATGCAATATAAAGCCTATATTGGCAAGTTTAAGATGTATACATTTCGATATTCCAACTTGTTTTTTTTCAGACGTGCAAAGAATGAGAGGCCCAAAGGTGTTTTTTAGAAGTGAAAGTGTTGTGGTTGTTTCACCCCACCCCTTCTGCTTATCTGTGGATTCTGTAAGTGATCCCATGTAGATGCTTGAGGAAGAGGTACCTACTAGCTTGTATTACTGTATTTCATCATCTTGTTGCCTTTCATTCTGTAGCTTCCTCCCACTTCTTTATAGTGTGTTCAGTGAGGTTATTCCCAAGTAGGTAAACCTAGAGCCTAAATACCCTAAAGGCAGTTTTGGAAACTAAGCAAGGTCAGTTCTGGTTAGTACTTGCATGGGAGACTACCAATGAATAACATGGGCTGTAGGCTATATTTCAGAGGAAGGAACTGGCAAAACCACCTCTGAGTATTCATTGCCTAAGGAAACCCTATGAGATTCACGGGGTTATCATAAGTTAACAGACAACTTAAAGCATGCACACACACATACACACAGAGAGGTACTCCTAGGATTGCCATGTATAGGTGCTTAACCAATATGTTAGAGGTCATCCTTCCTCCCCTCCAGGGGTGACCAGATGTCATGACCGCAAAGGAGGGCAAGGCACCATGAAATGGAGGGCGTTCAAGAAAAATGGAGGTCATTACAAGATAAAAGCTAAAAATACTGATATCAATGAAAATACATGCTGCTTAGTCAAGCTCAAAATGAAAGGCATTTTGAAATTCCTCCTGGACAGAAGATTGAAATGTAGGACATGTCCTGGAAAAAGAGGGGTGTCTGGTCACTCTGTCCCCTCCCCATCCTCCCACCCTCCATACCTAGCCCTCTTGTGCACTGTTGGAAGTCTCCTAATTGCCACTGATTTTTATGTTTCTCCAGGGAGAGGCAGGAGCAACTTATGGGGTACCGTAAACGAGGGCCGAAACCAAAGCCACTGGTAGTTCAGGTAAATTCTCTGCAACCTTTTGTTATCCCTTTCCTCAGAATCAGACAGAGCAATAAAATGTGTTAAACTAACTGTGTTAAAGTGGAACCTTGCTGGACAGGATGATTTTACAGAAGCCTTCGTTATCAGCTGCTGTGTTTTTAATTGGCAAATATCTGCATCCTTGTCTCTTCCTTTCCCTAAGGAGTAGAGTTTCATTTTGGTTTCATCATGTCCTGGGAGACACTGTGTGGATGGGTGAATAGATAAATATAGTGTGTGCATCTCACACGTGCATGCAAATGCATTGTTAATTGTAAATGTCAGCGGAAGCCAAGCCCCCCCCCCTTCAGCCAACTGGCTACCCAGCCTGCAAATTAATAAGATCTCTTGGCCAATGTGTGTGAAAGCTCTTCTGACCAAAATAGCAGATGCAGGCTGGTACCTTAGATGTCCATGACTGAGCTCCCTGTGCTCAGAAAGAAATTTTTTGATGGATGCTTTGCAGAGCCAGCTGGCTAACAGCTATTTGCCATCTTGCATTCTCAGCTGAGTAGTAGATCTAGATATGAAATACAGTTCCTACTTCATTTTTGGAGATCAGCCATGCACAATAATGTCTGTGATTTGGCCAGAAGTAACTGGAGGCGAGACAGTTTGCAGCAGCATTTTCTGCCTGCCAGCCAAGCTGCTTCCTCCTTTGGCTCTCCACATAGGTTCTTTTGCTCTTGTGCTCAAAAGGGCAACTGAT
>NC_056523.1:146097154-146151594 GCF_019175285.1 Sceloporus undulatus | reverse complement strand
TTGTAGGATGCTCTGTCACTTTTGGTTTCACACATAAGACAATGGGCGGGGAAGGCAGACAGAACAACATGTTAGACTGGCGTTCAGAGCATCCCTTGGTTGCTGTAAAAGTGTGTTAGACAGTTGCTGAGGTCTTTTCTTGTCAGAGCTTGGCAAAGACATTTTTTTTTCTGGATTACAGCTCCCAGAATTCCAACAGCCAGCATGGAAATTGAGGGGATTTTGAGATCTGTAATCCATGGGGGAAATGACTTTGCCAAGTTCTGGTTTTAAAAAGTAAGATGTGCCATCTTCTTGTTGTTGCGCATCTTGAGTAATGGACCCATTCCTCCTCTTCTTCTTTGCAGTTGCCATCTTTTGCTCGCCGCTCTAATGTTCTTAGTGGCCTTCAAGACCCTGTGATGGAGAACAGGCCCAAGCTGGATCTTGGTGGCTCTGGCAAAAGCCAGCAGCAGCAGCAGCAGCAACAGCATCAGCATCAGCATCAGTATGAGCTCAACAGCAAGAAGCACCATCAGTACCAGCCAAACAGCAAGGAGAGCAACATCAAGCACCAGTCTCACAGCAAAGGAAAATACTACTACCAGCTGAACAGCAAGAAGCACCACCACTATCAGCCAGATCCCAAGATGTATGAGCCCCACTACCAGCCCAGCAGCAAGGAGCCCCAGCAAGGACAGGCCTGCCTGGAACATAGCAAAAGCCCTCTGATGTCCCAGTCAGACAAATGGTCTCATGGCTCAACCAAAAGCTTGCTGAACCCAGTAAAGAATCTGGGTGGCCTAGAAGGGAAGAGCGGGGCGGAAAAGAACCTCTCCAGTGGGACAGGCCCACCGCCCCCTCCACCCCCTCTCCCACCCCGAGATGGGGTGACCAGCAATGGCATTGGGGGCAAAATGAAGATTGTCAAGAATAAGAACAAAAATGGCCGCATTGTGATTGTCATGAGCAAGTACATGGAGAATGGCATGCAGGCAGTTAAGATTAAGTCTGGAGAGTCTCACAAGAAGCGGGTGGCCGAGGACAGGACTCACAAGAAAGGGTCAGAGGAGAGGCCGGAGTCATGGAAAAGACCTGGGGAAGAGAGGTGGCCAGGCAGTAGCCCCAAAGACAAGTCTGGGCCTGAGGCCAGTCACATGCCTGCAGAGCTTGGAACTGCTCCCGCAAAGACCTCTCCAGCCCCAGGTCAAGAAGTGCCCGTTTCCACAGAACAGCAGCCTCTCCCACTCACCTCCAAGGTTCACCCGGCTCCCTGGGCCCTGGATCCCAGTCAGCGGGAACACAGTGCCACCACCGTGGGGCTCAACCTCTCACCCAGCTGTGGTAGTAGTGGCTCCCGGAAGCGCTGCCTCTCCGAGCCCCACAGTGACAAGGAGGGTGGCAAGAAGCGCCTGACCTTCCGGAGCATCAGTGCCCCCACCCCTTGCCTGAGCCCTTCTACCCCAGAGAGACCTGAGCCCCCCGCCCTTCCTGCCTCCCAGCCAGAGGTCATTCTGCTGGATTCAGACTTGGATGAGCCCATAGACTTACGGTGTGTAAAGGCTCGGGGGGACAGTGAGTCCAGCCTGGTGCAAGTGAAGCCAGAGGCCCCACCAGCACCGACCGACAAACCAGTGCCGGAACCTCAGAAACCGGTGGAATGCTTTGAGGTGGAGGCTGAGGCTGAAGAAGATGAAGAAGAACCTCTACAGGAGTTCAAGCCTTTCTTTGGGAATATAATAATAACAGACGTGACTGCAAACTGCCTGACAGTGACATTTAAGGAATATGTGACAGTGTGAAAAAGCTCTGGCACAGGCTTCCAGCACCCTCTCCCTTGGCAGCCTGGCTTCTCCCTCCTCCTCCTCCTCTGAGGTAGAGTTAACCCCTATGGTACAGGGCAGATGCATTGAGATGGGACACACCTCCTGCCCTGGAAGAGGACATGGGGCATGAAGGAGATTCTGCCTCCCCAGAGGGTGGCCTTTGGTCTGGATCAGTCTCTGCTGTGCCATCTCTGTCTTCTAGGGGTTTTGGGCATCAGGATATGGTGAGGGTAGCAGCTTCCCAGTTAACTCGCGGGAGAGTTACATAGTATTATATTTTAACAGTGCTAACTTGTCGAGTGGTTCTTGCTCCCGTTTGTATGTGGTGTTGCTGAACATGTATTGTTTGAGCTGAAGGCAGGCCTCCCCAGGAGGGTCATGCAATTATATTTATTTGTAGGTATTTATATAACAAAAATATAAAAAGCCTAGATTTATGGAGTTCCCTAGATTTGCCCTATATATATATATATATATATATATATATATAATTATATTGAATACATATATATATTATATATATATTAAAAGTTATATCAGAATATTTTCTTTTCTTCCCTTTTAAAAAGCCACACCTGGTTTTGTTTTTCTCACTCTTTCTTTTCATAAAACTGCAGGACCATCCCTCCTTCTCGTATATATTTTTTGATACTGTTAACACATGTTGTTTCAATGAGCAAAAAGGAAAAAATTAATAATAATAATCAATATCTAAAGCTAAACAAGCTATTATAGAAACTGCTGCTACTAGAAATGTCTAAACTATAAGCTTCCAATTATTATGAATTGCTTGAATGTAAATATTAAATGGAGATGTTGAAAGTGCATTTGATGTTCTGCAGCTAGCCTGGGTCTGGGTTGCAAAGACTAGCTGTGAAGTGGTACAGCCTTGGCACCAGACAGGCACCTGTTGGTCTTCTTGGGTGGGGGCGGGAGGGTTGGTGAAGGTACAAAACTGTGTGTCATTCAGTCGTTGCAAAGGACTATAAACCTTTCCAAAAATGATAGGAAGTTTTAAGTGTGTTTATTGCAACTTTGGTGTTTTTTGGGGGGGTTGCAGTTGTGCTTGTGTCCAAAACATATGTTGTTGTTCTGGCTCTGTTGTCTTAGCAATTGGGAGGTACTGTACTTTACATATTGTGGGTCATCACTGGTCCTACACCAATGGGTTTAGTGTGTTGGATTTGGTGAGATCTGTTCTGTTCCATCTTTTAACTTGGAACTAATGGAGGAAGGACCTGTAGATGATGGACAGGTGTTTAAGTATTTCTAACTAGTTGTCCATCACTGACCATTACTAGGGTGTTTACCATAGGGTGGGGAAAATGAAAACTGCATGTCGACCCCATTCTCTTTTCTGTGCTGTCTGCCCCCCCCAGAATCCCCAATCTCCTCCAAATTAAAAAAAAAAGCTGAGTGAAAAATCGCCCATTAAATGCCACCAAATGTCATATCGAGCAGCACTAGGTATCAATATTCCCGGCCTCCCACCCAGACTTGTATAAATGCTCATACATTGCCCAGAATTGGACAATAAAGCCAGAAGAGTAAACTAGGCATAGGCTTCTGGTCACCTGTTCTTACCCTGTATGTATTGGGTGGTGTTCTGCTACCTTAGTGTCAAGAGGTTTAGTGGTGAAAGGAAAGGCTGATGAGATTGCACAGCCCAGGGCTTCTGGGTCTTTTCTTGCTGCTTTGCTCTTAAAATGCATGAGACTAACAGTGGATTGAATCTGAACTAGATCAGACCCATTGAAATAAATAAGACTTACACAAATGTTTAATAACAAGTTCCATTCATTTAAATGGGTCTGCTGTAGTTGGAACAATCACTGAATTTAGCTGATAGATAAGTAATTGTCTAACAGTGTATATTTGATGTGATTTCATATTGCTGCAAGAGGAGTGAGCATGGCATAACGTGTTCACATAGTAATGCTAATTCCCGTTGTATGTGATAAAAAAAAACCCATCACCCAGTCTTTTCTTCTAAAATAGATTCAATTGAAAATGAATATTTCTTCACAAGAATTATGCACAGAATTGGCCTGAAAGTGTTTCATATTTCTAGAAGCGGTTGTCTGATAATGAACTGAGGACTTTACTCATGTCACAACACTGAGCAGAAGTTCATGGCAACTGAGCAAAGTCTATTTTTAACAAAATACAGATGTTAGAAGGACAAATCTAAAATCAACAGGGAGTCCCTATGTGATCACTGGCTTTATTTGATTTATAGAGCTTTTTTTAAAAAAAAAAAATAGCCTAAATATTGGGTGCTTGTTTTTAAACACCAAAGAAGTGTGTTTAATTTTGTTAACCGGCCTTGCTAAATATAAACCAGCTACATTCTAAGAGATATTTGGGCTGGTGCTGTAAGTGCAACCCTCTGCATTCTTGTTGAGAAAGAAGCCCCACAAATTTGAATAGGATTTCTCCAGGAAGTAAGTGAATACAGGAAGGCAGGTTAAAAACCTTCAGCATTGAGCACAGATTTGGATTCTTCCAGTTAAAAGTTTTATAAAACTGAAGTGAAAACTTGGAGAAGTATAATGCAATGTGGCCTTCCTAACTCACTGAGCACTGAGCCATACTTCCTGTAGTACATATACGTCAGTAGCTGTGAGATGAATCTTCCTGTTTCTCTAGTAACCTTAATTATATTTAATCATTTTAATCATTGGTGGTTAGCTGTTTGTGCAAAACACATTTATCACTAGTATATTAAAAACAATTTAATTGCAACATATTTCTAGATCATGCCAGGTCCATGCCGCTTGCAAGCAGATCCCCCTCCTGCTCCCTCCCCACATCTCTAACCAGGGCAGTGGTTAGAAGCATCTGAGGTGCTGAGCTTTTTGGCACGGCATCTGTGGGTGTTTTGAGGAACACCATTTCCTGCTAGCCATATCATGCATTAAGAGTACACAAGTAACTGACTGGCAGCTTCAGGTGCAGCTGATTTAGCAAGCAGGCAAAACGGATGTGGCCCATCCACTCTTTGCGTAGCAAGGAACAAGACTGTATTTTTAGTGTGTGATGTTTGCTCTTGAGCTCTGCTTGGCAGAAGTTGGAGTTTGGTGACTGTGCAAAAGGAGGAGGGCACATGTGTGTGTGTTTTGTAGCTTGTGCATCATGTGAAAATGTGTGTAGCTATTTGCATGGGATAGTGGATGGTGGGAACTGTGGACCAGATTTATGTAGACAAAAGTTTGGATCCAGCCTTAGTCAGGCTCAAAGGAGAGCCATCGAAAGCAGCTGGATGTGATTAGCTTATCCTATTGATTTCAAGGGTCTGTTCTAGCCACGACTAAGCCTGGATCCACCCATTGTTTTTACCCTGCCCTTCAAGAGCTCACACGACTGCATTCCACAGATGTAGACTATGGCCTGTTACAGACGGCCAAAATAAAGCTGCTTCGGATCTCTTTGGAGGTATGCTGTTTAAATGATGCATGCATCCTAAGAATCCGGAAGCTGCACCAAAGCTGCCCTCCAGTGCTTAGGAATGGAGTGTGGCTTTGGTGCGACCTCCTGACTACTAGGACCCATGCATCATTTAAATAGCATACCTCCAAAGAGTCCCTAAGCAGCTTTATTTTGGCAGTCTGTAACAGGCCTATGTTTCACTTGTAACTGGCTCTTCCTTTGGGAAGCTCAGAGCAGCATCAATAAGGCACATAGTCTCTTCCTTTCCAGCACTGCCTGTACAATACCATGGCCTACTTTGCTTTCACAAGCTCTGAACTTAATTGCACACACAGCCTCTTTCCAAAGGTGTGTTTGTGGTTGTATCAGAAAGTGAGCTGTGAAAGAATCAAAATACAGTCGTAGGGCCCCTTCACAGTGTGCAGCTATATCACTGTGGTTGTACTTTAACTGCCATGGCAAAATCCCATGGGATCCTGGGATTCACAGTTTAGAATGTGGGAAGGCCTTTAGGATCCTCAGCCAGGGAGTTCCTCTGGTGAGTCTGACCAAACTGCACATCCCAGGATCCCATGAGATTCTGACATTTATCAGTTAAAGTGCAGTCATAGTGCTATAGTAGTGTGGTGTGAAATGTTCCATTGTGAGTGGGACATAAATGCTCGCTCTGCATATGGAGTATTGGGGGATGACTTAAATTACTTTTCAAATAAGGAAGACTGATCTGATATTGAAAGCAAAATCTTGAGAGTATTGAGTGTGCTGTGGTTTTGTTTCCAAAAGTCACACATTACAGGTAACTTTGACCCAGTACAGATTGTTGAAAAGCAGCAGTCTGAGGCCGATTTTAGGGCTTGGGATTGTGGAGCGACCACATGGTCCCAAGTTCTACTGTGTGGCAGCAGCACCATCATGGCAGCCTCCCGTTCACACAGCCCCCACCATGATGACGCAAGCATGGCACAGCATCTGCACATCACGGCGCCGCAGTTGCATCATCGATGTGCAACAGTGTGTCAGTAGCACACTCATGATTTGGCTGCTGAGGTGTCCCTCAGGGGCAAAACTGGGCATCTCCAGCCTGCCGTTTTGGGTGGTTTGTCGAGCCCCTTTGTTATTAGTAACACGTTCCTTCCAGGCTCTGTGAACTAAGCACAGAGAAGTAATAGCATATCTCACTGTGACCCCTTGGTTACCTAGTCATGGCCTTAGTCACTAGATTACCACACATGTGAGTGGGCAACATGGGCAAGAGCACATGCAAATAAAGATCAGCCCAGTTGCTCCTGCGCAGCTGCTCCTTTTGCAGTGCTTGGAACTACTTCAAATGGGGGGGGGGCACCTTCTCTCTTCTCCCACCCACGTGAGGTAAACAAAAGTAGATGCCAAGGGCAATTCCTCCTTGGTCTCTGGCTCTCATTTCTGGCATTTCCTCTTGCCTTCCTGAGTCAAAATAGTGGGTTTTCCATCCAAACATATTTTCTCCTGCACATATTTGTAAAACACAGATGACAGAATGTTGGAATTCTCTTTTCAGCATCAGTGCTTTAGCATCCAAAATCTAATGTTTGGGCTTTCTTTCAATCACAAATGTGTTTAAATTACTGTATTAACCATGGCTATGTATTTATCAGATTGTCAGCTATCATGTTGAGTTGCCAGTTGTCTTTAAGTCACTGCTCTTGTGCCTAGAAACCTGACAAAGGACTTTATCCTGACAAAGGACCAGGCTGCTAAGATGGCACAATAATAAATAAAACATAAATAAAACTTTTATTTATAACCCGCTTTTCTGTGACAGGACAATCAAAGCGGCTACAACATGTTAAAATCCACATTTACAAATTTATGTCCCAAATTCCCCCCCTTAAAACAGGATTAAACAAATTACAATTAAAACATCTATTAAAAACACAATAAAAGTACAGCGAGGACAGAGCAGTGGGCTGATACATGATGTGAAAGGCAGTCATTCTGTGGCCGGGCACTTTAATCAGGAAAGGCCTGCCAGAAGAGATCCGTCTTGACAGCTTTTTTAAAGCTGTCTAAGCTGGCAATTTGATGGATCTCGTCTGGCAGACCGTTCCATAATTAGGAATCATGTTAGGATAGGAAAGGCAAATATAAGGGATTGGGGATAGTCCTTTTGGCACAGCTTTTCAGAAGAGCCATGGTGCTGCTATAGTCCAGGCTCCGTCTTCTGCATGTTGGCCTTCATAACCCTGCCTTTTTGCCCTCTGCCCTTCCTAGCATGCCCTTCAATCTGTATTTTTTAAAAAAATTAATTGGACAGTCACAGCAATGAATTAAGTGAAAAAGAAAAGAAAAAAGAAATTGGAAAAAAGAAATGAAGAACACCTGCTTGGGAATAGTGAGGAGGGGGGAAGAGGAGCACAATCATATCCCCTTGCACCATGTGATTGCCTGCATATCAGAACTGCAGGATATCAGAATATGTGCATCAACAGTGGAAATGCAGCAGATTGGGAGGCATTGACAGGTTTTGCCTATCAATGAGAATGAGCACTCCAGCAATGGATGGACAACAGACCAGCTATAGGGGAGACACAACATTGTGTGATAAGGTACAACCACAGGTGCTACCGCTTGATCTAATTCCACTTTTCAAGCCTCGTGTGATAAAATCCAAAAAGTTGTGGTGATCAACAATGTTGCACCTTCTCATTTTGATGCCAAGAAAGCTACATTTCTGCATGTCAAGCTATTATTAAGGTTATAGGAGTGAAGCCATTAACAATTTATTCATTAAAATCTGAGTAAGTGTCGTTAGCAGCTACTGTATATATTCATGTATAAGTCTAGAAATTTTCGTTAAAGAATTGACCCCAAAAACTGCATTGATTTAACCATGGGTCAATGTAAGTATTGTATTCTAATGCTTAACAAAAAGAGGAACCATCCCCTGATGACAGACAAGAGTGTAATCTGTTCTGGAAGCACTGATGCCCTCTATTCTCTCATCCTTCCAGCCTTTACTGTGAGCACAGTAATTTTGTAAGTTCTTTGACAATGTTTTCCTTTGCTTCATCCTTTAGATCCTTTGTTACATGCCCCTAAGTTTTACCCTCAACTAATCCATGGGGAATATCAGAATCCTTAATTTTGGCCTCAAAACTTGCCCTCAACTTATACATGAGACCAACTTATAATTAAATATATACGGTAGTTCTCATTACTAATGGGAAATGGTGACTCTTTTTGGAGAGCCAGCATGGTGTAGCAATTTAAGTGTTGAACTAGAATTCTGGGCAAGCAGACAGATCTATGCTTGGCCATGGAAACCCACTGGATGTCCCTGGGCAACTTCCATTCTCTCTGCCTCAGAGGAAGGCAGCAGTAAAAACCCCTCTGGATAAATCTTGCCTAGAAAACCCCATGATAAGTTCACATTAGGGTAACTGTAAGTCAAAAATGACTTAAAAGCACACAACTACAACTCTTCTTGAATGTGGCAATTAATCCAGTACCATAATGGTTTTGAAGAGAGCACAAAACATTTATGAATGTGGCTTTGTGCATCTTAAAAAGCACTGTAACCACCCAATCTAGTCTGAATTGTCCAAATGACTCTAATGTTTCCTATCACTTGGGTGATTCTAGGGTGTTTCAGTGCTGTATATGCAAGACTACAACACGTTTTTGTACATGCTTGTGACATATAGTGGGCATTCTTGGCTATGTGGCTGGACCTTGACCTGACACTTGGCTCATTTTCTTATAAAACTGGACTCTAGTTTCACTTGGGCCTTTACCAAGAGCCACCATGGATTCATATTCCATGCTTAAGAATATCATGTCTCCCTTTCACCATGCACAACATCAGAATGAAAGGATTCCTTAAGAGAGAGCTTTACTCAATTAAGATGAGCACTGGCAGCCTGAGTCAAGTCCACAGGCCCAAAAACCATTATACTTACTTAGCAGCCTTCACTTCAATGCATCTGGACCAAACTTGACATGTTAGCATAACCAGATGCCAGCAGTTTAGTTTTGCCAACCTTAGATTTGTGTTTTAAACACACTGGGCTATTCATTTAGCCCTCTTTTCTTTCACTAAAGCAGAAATTCCTGATCTGTGCTCCAAAGAGCCCTTAGAGCTCCAGATGCACTTCCCAGGTGCTCTGTGGCTGCTCCAGGAAAATGAAAGAAATAACAATTGAATGAAATTAAAGAATAAGAATATATTCTTATATATACTCCACCATAGAAATAAGGGCTCCATGAATCAAAAAGGTTGGGAACCCCTGCTCTAAAGGAAAATACTAGGGTTTGAGAGAGATGTTCATCCTATATGTTCAATAGGTATAAGCTTTATCTCATCCCTATATGACTAACTGCACCTACCAAAATCTTCCTTTTTATGTGTCTGTTAAAAGGTACAGTTTAGGGATGTGGTGGCTCAAGTGGTTAAGACGCTGACTGTGTTGATTGCAAGATTGGCAGGTTGGCAGTTCGAGGGGTGCTGCATGATGGGGTGAGCTCCCATCACTCATCCCAGCTTCTGCCAACCTAGCAGTTCAAAAGCATGCACATGCAAGTAGATAAATAGGTACCACTTTGGTGGGAAAGTAAACAGTGTTCTGTGCAATCATGCTGGCCACATGATCACAGAGTAGTCTCTGACAACGCTGGCTCTTTGGCTTAGTAACGGAGATGAGCACCACACCCTATGCTCAGACATAACTTGACAACCTTTACCTTTACTTTTTAAAAGGTACAATAGTTTGTTTCCTCCACATTTGCATATGGTCACCTTATTGCTGAGGAGTTTAAGCAATCCACTTGGTTACAGTGAAGCCCAAAGCTTAACATCAGTGCAGCAGGTGCTCTGTTGGTTTTTGTGCACAACAATCCAGTAAGGTAAATTCTGTCTTCATCTCATGTCTGTGCAAGACAGTGGATTCTGTCCCAACTTTGAACTTCATACTGGAGATGGAGCCTAAACAACTCACAGTCATGGAACATGCAGTCCAAAACATAAAAGGCGCCGTGTAAAGAAAATGTTTTGTTCACAGACTCTGGCATGTATGAACACACCTATGTTATGGTCTTGGAAAGGGATATAGCTTTCTTGGCTGAAGCAGAAAATTTCAAATCTGAACAAGAACTGTTAATATCTCTGAGGAAAGGAAGTGACAAGGAAGCCAGACCTCAGTTTCAAATTTCCAGCCTCATCTGATTTCAGCTGAGAGGACATCCTACTGCAGTACTGTGACTGTCACAGGTGAGTGCCAGCAAACAACTGCACAGCTGTACACTCACACAACATAAAGGAAGAATAGAGCTGATGTGGAGGGAGAGTGCTGTATGTCCATCTCTGTCTGTCTGTTTAGCATTCCTTTTGTTGTCTTGCACAGGTAAGCTAAGGCAGGTTGTTGCAAGCAAGGGATTGTGATGATTACTACTGTGGTTTCAGTTTCAGGGGCAAAATTAACATGTTATTAGGATAAGCAACTTTGAAAATACATAACAGTATCTGGAGGTTGGGCACCTCTTCCCTAGGGGTCAAGTTTGGACTACATTCCAGCTATGCTTCATTTGCCCAGATCACTGACCTTTGCCAGCTCAACACTGGGCCATTCATACTGATCTGATTCTGCTGTGTCCCCAAGCTACAAAGCAATGGAGGAACCTTTGCGCAAAACGGATAACAAAAATATCTAGACATGAATGTTCTTGTTTTTCCCTGCACTGTATACTGAAAAAGGTACCCCCCTTCCACACACTGCTGGAAACAGGCCATGATATGATTCTATGATATAATAATAATAATAATAATAATAATAATAATAATAATAATACTTTTATTTATATCCCGCTTTTCTGTGACAAGACAATCAAAGCGGCTTACAACACATTAAAATCCACATTTACCAATTTGTGTCCCAAATTTTCCCCCTTAAAAAAGGATTAAACAAGTTACAATTAAAACATCTATTAAAAACACAATAAAAAATACATCGAGGACAGAGCGGTGGGCTGATACATGATGTGAGGTATGACCAAGGTAATGTGGTCCCTGAAAGAAAGTCCTCGTTCTTCCTTAAACCCATTAATTTCAGTAGGATTAAGGCATGCCTATGTATTTCTAGATTGCACTCCGCACAAACATGCTTCAGATTGATACATGGTTATGAACAGGATTGATTCTAGAATTTTAGGTTTAGGGTTGATTCTAGGATTTTTATTATTTTAAAGAAATCTCTTAGGCAAAGATCTGCAGCTACTCCAGCCTTTCCTTCTGGGAAAAGACTTCCCTCTCTCCCAGTGTGGTACTCAAACATTCTTGCAGTCCTTAATCCATTTTACTAAGTACAACAGTGTGTAGACAGAAGAATGGATTAGGAATTGAGTTGGTGTGCCTGTCAAACATCCAAAGGCTCTGGACAAGGGCTGTCTTGCCTTATGAGGTGCTAGTGCCAATGATAGTTATGATTCTTGCCAGAGGATCTCTACTTGTCCGATTATTTCTGATCATGAATTTAAGAGACGCTTCTGCAAGTATAAAATAAGAATTATGCCGTCTATTTCACAAGACTGGTTTGAGGATGAAATAGATAGAGATTTTAGCCAAGCACAAGGATGACTGAGGCTATAGCCTGGAAACTTCAATGGGAGTTCCAGACAGCCTGAGAAAGTGTGGCAGACATACAGATGGCAAATACAGATTCTCTTCAGATCATTATATTTAGACATAAAAGAGCTGTCTTAAAATATTGCACCCTCTGTTCTGCAAAAGGAAAGTAAGTGTAGAAAAAGAAAATATTCCTGTAAAAGAATGAGAGATATTATGGTTGTTTTTTTTATAAATGGTATAGGTGGAGCAGGAGGAGGTTTTATTTAGAGGTTCCTACAAAACTCAAGGGAGATTGGGGAGGGCTGCAAAAGTCTCTCACAAATGAGTGAATGGATGACAAAATGGTGATGACATTTCAAAGTATAAAGCAATGAACACTGCATTTTTTAAAAAATGACATTGAAAATACTCTGATAGAGTCATGATGAAAGGCATAGACATAATATCAACACAATGTACAGCAGAGGTTTTGTGACCAACTCTTCTTGGATTTCTGACAAATTCTAATCACCTTTTCTCAAGTAAGGATGTTATCACCTTGGAGATGCTGCAGAAATTATGACCAAAATAATCAGGGTAATGATGTAGTTCTGTCCTGCCAGATCATTCCCAAAGCTAGCTAGAGCTGAAAAAAGTGTACAACATTATAGAGTGAATTGCAAATTCCCTGTCCCATGGGTTCTTCCTAACCATAACGCTAGATTTTGTAGGGATCCTGTTCAGTTGAATTGTAACAGTGAGAGAAAATACTTTGGAGCATGCATAAAAGTTTTTACGGGATTTGTGCCATAAGACATGGTGATGGCCAATAGCCTGGATGTCTTTAAAGAGGGATTATGCAATTCACAGAGGAGCATTCTAGCAGCGGCTGCTAGTCATAGTGGCTATTTATGTAACCTCTGGGTCCAGAGACAATGAATACCAGTTGGTGGGAGCAATAATGAGGGGATCATCATTGCCATGGGGGATTCCCTGAGGCATCTGGCAGGCCAACATGGGAACCAAACAGATCTTTAGTCTGAACCAAAAGGGTTGCTCTTCCATTCTGCACTGTGACTAAACAATGGGCACTGGATTACATCCCCTACTTTTCATCTGGCTTTTCCAGACAAGCACTCCAGTCCATAAGAATATAAATGCAACTTCGCTGGACCATGCAAAAAACCTATCTTGCTCCAGAATTTGGTTCACACATTTGATTGCCCCTGGGAAGCCCATCTGGAGGACATGGGAGTCTCTGTGCTCATTGAAGAGTAGTGACAGACAGATATTCAGTCATTTGAGTGCTATCCTGTAATCTGTAATTAGGGACCAAATTTGTAGATGTATAGAGAGCAATCTGCTAAAACAGGGATGGGAGACAAGATTCTGGACTGCAGATCTCATGTCTCCCACCATTGGCTGTGCTACCTGCAGCTGATGGATGTGTAGTCTGGCAATGTCGGGGTTGGGACACATAATCTGGGCTGTTTAGATACAAGACACTAACCTAGTGCAAGTGTGAGTTATTTCCCTCACAGACTTGATGTGATGTGAAAATGTGTGCACATATACTATACGTGCTATATTGGAAACTGATTTCAAAGCTGCTTGTTTCCATAGCAGTTTGTCATGTGACATAGGGTCTGCTGCTTGTGAAAAATAAGTCCAAAGTCCCCTGGGGCACATGGAACAAGTTCCACCATTTTTTTTTTAAACCAAGCAGTTGTTTGTATCTACATATGTGACTGTTGATTGGCTTTAGGGAAGTACAAATCCTTCACAACACAAATGTGAGTTACTATAGGTTTGTGATAACTTGGTGTTTTCACTTCCTTACTCTCCATTAACAGTGTTAAATATGATCATGTGCACAATAAACATATTATATCACAGAAATAATAAGTTGTTTAAAGGTTGCTGAGTCTCTCCTCCCTTAATCATGCCTGATGAATGTCTATGTTTGATGGAAGTTGAACTCCAAAAGCATCTGGATGGTCACAGGTTCCCTACCCTGACTATATTGCCTTTAACACTGTCAAAATCTCTGCAGATGTATGCAAATTAAGCAGAATGCATTTCTGCTGTATTATTACTGATATTGTTGTATTATTGTTTTGGCACTTGTAGCTATTTTAAATTCCAGAAACATTGTTTTGATTTTATAATCAAAGATATGTTGATCTGATAGCCTGGAAAGTTAAGTGAGTGTGTCTCGATTGTTTTCTGCCTTCACCATAGCTGATGCTTCCTTAGGCACTTAGAAACAAGTCCTGGTGAATTCAATGAGATGCATTTTCTAGCATCAAAACTGGCAGGATCAACATTTCTCGCAATTTTATGTGACAGCACAATATGAACTTTATCACACAGGGAAAAGTGATGGGAGTATAGTGGGATGCTCCCATCACTATCATGCTAGTGTGTTAAGATTATTAGACGATGTCGTGTGACGTTGCAATACTCCTGTCATTATCAGGTGAATAAACAGGAACTCAAGTGGCACTTTTTATTCATGGGGAATGAAAAGCGGTGCTTGAGTTCCTCTTTATTCACCCAATAATGACGAGAGTATGGCAATGTTAAACAACATCATCTAATAATCTTAACACATTAGCACGATATGCTCCCATCACTTTTCCCCATGTGATAAAGTCCTTAGTTGAAGGCCTCAAAACCTGAAGTAGATGGTAGCAGCAGGTATACAAAGATGCTGCACTTGGTGCTGACAACCTGAATCTCTGGCTCAATAGTTTTGATTAATATTGCCTTCAACTTCATGTTCCCAATCAAATCCTGATCCTTTGTCTGACTTGCAGAGCACATCACTCTGCAAGTGATTAATCACATAACGAAAAGCCCTGTTGGTGACAGTAGTCTTTACACAACAGGTGTAAAGTATGTTCTTTTTAGAATGAAATCTTGAAACATGGTAGAACTGGAATACCAGCGAACTGGCTCAACCACTACAAAGAACAATAGATGAAATGTGGGACACTTTACTAATTAATGTAGCAGTGTGAGGAAGAATCTGCTACAAATGACTTTGATGGCTCATATATTGCAGTGCATTAAAAAAATACTAGTAAAGCACTGCAATGGTTCAACTGCTTATAGGTTATAACATAAGTAGATATCACAGTTTCCATGCAACAGGGATACCTGCCCTCCAACTGGGGTTACAAGGATATTTTATTGTTCAGTACTGATTTTTTTTCCCTTGTTGGTGATAGCAAGCCTGCTTCATTTTGAAAAGTATGTTTTTCAAAATTGTTCTTGTTTCTGTTCTGGAAAGTGATGTTCTCTTGGTTTCTTTCTTCCCAGAAATATGTAGTTCTCCCTGCCCCATTTTTATCCTCAGAAAAACCTTGTGAGGTAACAATTGGCCAAAAGATATTCACTGAGCTTTGTTGCTGAGTAAGGAGCTGAACCTGTGGCTTCTTGACCACAGGCTTTTGTCCAGTATGAGCAAAATGTGGGCCTGGGGCTGCATGCAGATTCCATATATCTCCCTCTGACCCCCACCTTTACTACCCAAAGAAAAGGGGTTGAATTGCCCCTCCTAGAAACCTCCAAAATCAAGAAAGAAAACATTACATCTAAAGTCAGAAGTGGTTTTTATTGTTTGGCAGTCCATTCAGCCCCAGAAGGTCCTGGCAAACATTCTTAGTTATTCCACCATTGTTAAGAGCGACTGCTCTGGGCTGTGTAAAACGAAAGAAATATTGTGGCAATTAGAAAAAGCTATTCATAGGGCCCAAACAGACAGGCCAAAATAAAGCTGCTTCGGGTCACTTTGGAGGTATGATGTTTAAATGACACATGCATTTTAAGGGGCTAGAAGCTGCAGCAAAGCTGTGCTCCAATCCTTAGGACTGGATCGTGGCTTTGGCGTGGCTTCCAGGCTCTTAGGATGTATGCATCATTTAAACAGCATACTTCCAAAGTGACCTGAAGCAGCTTTATTTTGGCCTGTCTGTTCAGGCCCATAGTTAACAAATTCTGAACATGTTTCTAAGCCATCAGCAAGCTTTCAGTTATAGCTTTCCAACAGCCATCAAATCTACAGAGATTGTTGGTAAAAGCTGTCCTAAAAATATCATCATCAATCCAGGATCACACACATGTAATTCAAACAGGGGCATCACTAATGGACTGTAGGGGGTGCAGATTGCACTGGGTGACACCTTGTGGGAGTGTCACCTGGTGAGAAGGGGTGCTGAAGTTCTGGGTCTGATGGTTTTTTCTGCCTGAGTGGGAAAGTGAGTCTCCTCCCTCTCACATCCAACCATCAGCCCTTTCAGATCTAGAAAGGTTGCAGGGAGGCAATATCAGCCCACTTTCAGCAGCATCCACTTTTGGGAAAAAGTGCCAAAGTTCTGGGTCTGGCGGCTTTGCTGGCAGGGTGGGAAAGCAAGTCTCCTGGTGGCGCAGTGGTTAAATGCCTGTACTGCAGCCACTCACTCAAAACCATAAGGTTGCGAGTTCAATACCAACAAAAGGGCTCAAGCTCGACTCAGGCTTGCATTCTTCTGAGGTCGTTAAAATGAGTACCCAGATGTTGGGGGCAATTAGCTTACTATTAATTAGACACTGTTAGTTCAGTATGAAGTGGTATATAAATAAAGCTGTTTGTTTCTCCCTCTTCTGCCTGGCCAGAACCTCTGCCAGACCTGGAAAGACCTGTTAAAGAGAGTGAGGGTGTGAAAAAATTGATCTGTACCCAGTGTCAAATATACTGCATACATCACTGGATTTGAAGCACTACATCACCTATAAAGTACCTTACAGAGATTGTTATTTGAGTACCTGCCAGGGAGAAGGGGGAGAGAGGTGCCTGGGCAGCCATTTTGACTGGGTGAGGGTTTTTCCCCCCAAGCCTTTGTGAGTGTTTTCTTTTTCCTGAATGTGTGCTCTCTCTGAGCACATGGTCTGAGGAGTGGGCCTTCTGTGAGTCACTGGGGTAGCCCTAGCAGCCTAGCCTTTATAACTGAGACAGGATTTCACAGTAAGGGGAGACTTAGGGCAGAAAGCAGAAAGCAGAGGATGAGCTGGGAGCTGTGTTTCAGGGCTTCTCCTTTACTTTTAACTGGTTTTGCTCAGAAGAAGTGAGTCAGAGACTTGCCTCCCGAAGGAGCTAGGAGGCAGGAGCTCTCTATATAGATATAGAGTCAGTTCCTTGAGCCTGGTGACAGAGCTTGGTGAACAAGCCAGACCAACAGGGGGCTTTTAACTAGGTGTTTAATAGGCAGTTTTTGGGGGGAAGCTCACAATCCTGTTTCAGTGCCTATTTAAGAATTCTCAACAGGGACAAGGAGAGAGCTGCTACAGTCACCTGTTTGTCTTCTTGCCTATGAATGTGGGGAGCTTCAACTGCACCAAGTGCAAGTTGGTAGCCCTCTTGGAAGAGAAGGTTCAGCAGCTTGAAGCCTGGGTATCTACACTTCAGCATATTAGGGAGCAAGAAGATTTCTTGGACAGAATGGAACAGACTGTCCTCGATGGGGAACACACAGAGAAAGTTTCTGGGGAGGCGGTCACTTCACATTCACAGGAGGTAGATGAAGGAATGTCACACAGTACTAGGAACACCAGGGATCATTCTGGGAGCTTGCAACTACAGAATCGATTTGAAGCTCTTTCCCTTATAAGGGATGATGAGGAAGAACAGCAGAGACGCTCCTCAGGGGCAGTGCAGGAGATCTTGGTAGAACTAGCACAGGGAATGGTTGCTGCTAAGCCTCAGAGGAAGCATGCAGTGGTCATGGGGGACTCCTTGCTGAGAGGTACAGAATCTGTGGTTTGTGGGCCTGATAAGATATCTCAGGAGGTGTGTTGTCTCCCTAGGGCAAAGATCTGTGATGTGACAGTCAAGCTGACAAGACTTGTCAAGTCTACTAACCATTACCCCTTCCTTCATGTGGGAACCAATAATACTACAAGGCACTGCCTTCAAAATATCAGAAAGGATTATGAGGCTCTGGGTAGGAAGCTGAAACAACTGGATGCACACATCTCCCAGTTGAAGGGCATGGTCCAGGAAGGGAGAAGAAAATAATGGATGTGAACAACTGGCTCCGCAGATGGTTCTGCCAAGAATGATTTGGATTCTTGGATCATGAGCTGTGGTTCCATGAGGAGGGACTTCTGGCAAGGGATGGGTTGCACCTCATGCCTGTTGACAGAAACGTTTTTGCCAGTTGTCTCAAGAATTTGATCAGAAGGACTTTAAACTGAGTTCTGTGGAGGAGGGAGACAGTATTTTGGAAGGCAGAAGTACATCAAGGGCTGGAGATAAAAGTCAAACTGTTATAGACAGAACAAAGCAAATAGTACAAGGACCCAATAGTCGGAGGCCAAAAACTACACAGGTAGCAAGGGGGGAGGACACATGGTCATAGCTGTCTCTACACTAATGCACAGAGCAGGGAAAATAAACAAGATGAACTTGAACTCCTATCACAAGAATGCAAATATGATATAATAGGCATTACTGAAACCTGGTGGGATGAGTCTCATGAATGGAATGTAGAAATAGAGGGGTATAACCTTTTCAAGAGAAACAGGTCAAACAGGAAAGGAGGAGGAATAGCCTTATATGTCAGGGACATTTACACCAGTGAAGAGATCCAGGACATCAATCCTGGAAGCCAGGTGGAGAGCATCTGGATAAAAATTAAAGGGGAGGGAAACAACAAGGATATTATTGTGGGAGTGTACCACAGACCCCCAAGTCAGACTGAGGAATTGGGTGATGCCTTTCTAGAACAGATGACCACACACTCAGAAAGGAGAGATGAAGTAGTAATGGGCGACTTCAACTATCCTGATGTTTGTTGGAAGCCAAACTCAGCCAAATCCCCAAGGTCTAGCAAATTCCTCACTTGCCTGAAAGACAATTTCAGGAGATCAACTATTTTAGATCTTATCCTAACCAACAGGTATGATCTGGTAACATGGGGTGCAAGTGGTCGGATCCTTAGGTGGAAGTGACCATGTTCTGGAGTTTGTTATACAATGGAAAGGAGAAGCCAGGCATAGTCAGACACGCATTATAGACTTTAGGAGAGATTATTTCAGTAAATTTAGGGAAATACTGGAGGTGATACCGTGGTCAGGAATACTAAAAGAGAAGGGAGTTCAAGAGGGATGGGAGTTTCTCAAAGGGGAGATACTGAAGGCACAATCTCAAACTGTTCCAATGGGGAGGAAAAGTGGGAGGTGTCTCATGAAACCAGGATGGATGACTAAAGAACTATCAAGTTTTAAATGGGGCATGCATAAGAAATGGAAAGGGGAGGGGAATCACCAAAGAGGAATTCAAACAAATAGCAAGCACATGAAAAAGGCTCAAGTGCAGAATGAACTCAGGCTTGCTAGAGAAATTAAGAGCAATGGGCTTTTTCTCAGCAAGAAGAAGAAGAAGAAGAAGAAGAAGAAGAAAATAGTGGGGCCACTATGTGGAGATGATAGCAAAATGCTAACAGGGGACAAAGAAAAGGCAGAACTACTCACCCCTTTTTTGCCTCAGTCTTCTCACAAAAGAAAAAGGGTGCTCAAACTGAGAAAAATGGAGCGGAGGACAGAATAGGGGAAATTCAGCACACTAAAGAGCTGGTACAGGAATACCTGGTTAATTAGGCCTGTTACAGACTGCCAAAATAAAGCTGCTTCGGGTCTCTTTGGAGATATGCTGTTTAAATGATGCATGCATCCTAAGAATCCGGAAGCTGCACCAAAGCTGCACTCCAGTGCTTAGGACTGGAATGTGGCTTTGCCGCGACCTCCGGACTCTCAGAACCCATGCATCATTTAAATAGCATACCTCCAAAGAGACTTGAAGCAGCTTTATTTGGGCAGTCTGTAACAGGCCATAACATGTCTCTGAGACCAGATGAACTACATCTGAGGGTATTAAAAGAACTGGTAAATGTAGTCGCATAGTCGTTGGTAATAATCTTTGAGACCTCCTGGAGAACAGGAAAAGTCCCAGCAGACTGGAGGAGGGTGAACGCTTGTCTCCATCTTCAAAATGGGAAAAAAGAGGATCCCAATAATTATCACTCAGTCTGACATCAGCACCAGGAAAGATTCCAGAGCAGATAATTAAGCAAAGAGTCTGTGAACATTTAGAAGGGAATGCCATAATCCCAAAAAGTCAATGGGTTTCAGAGAAAGAAGTCATGTCAGATCAATCTGATCTATTTTTTTGATAAAATTACCAGTTTGGTAATGCAACTGTTAAATGAATTATTAATTGTTTGACCAGCTGAACCCAAAGGATGCTCAGCAATGGCTCTTATTCATCCTGGAGAGAAGTGACCAGCGGGGTGCCACAGCGTTCTGTCCTGGGCCCAGTGCTAGTAACTAACTTTATCAATTACTTGGATGAAAGAATAGAGACATGCTTATCAAATTTTCAGATGACACCAAATTAGGAGGAGTAGCTAATACCCCAGAGGACATTCAAAATTACCTTAATAGATTAGAATGCTGGGCCAAAGCTAACAACATGAATTTCAAAACAGAGAAACGTAAGGTACTGCACTTAGGGCAAAAAAAATGAAATGCATAGATATAGGATAAGGGACACCAGGCTTAACAAGATGATGTGTGAAAAGGATCTAGGAGTCCTAGTAGACCACAAGTTGAACATGAATCAACAGTATGATGCAGCAGCTAAAAAGGCCAATGTGCTATTAGGCTGCATCAACAGAAGTATAGTGTCTAGATCAAGGGAAGTAATAGTGCCACTATATTCTGCTTTAGTCAGGCCCTACGTGGAATATTGTGTCCAGTTCTGGGCACCACAATTCAAAAAGGATGTTGAGAAGCTGGACTCTGTCCAAAGGAAGGCAACTAAAATGGTGAGGGATCTGGGAACCATGCCTTATGAGGAACGGCTGAGAGAACTGAGAGAGCTGGGGATATTTAGCCTGGAGAAGGGATGGTTGAGAGGTGATATAGCGCTGTTTAAATATTTGAAGGGGTGTCATATTGCAGATGGAACAAGCTTTTTTTCTGCTGCTCCAGAGAATAAGACCTGGAACAATGGATGCAAGGTCCAGGAAAAGAGACTCCACCTCAACATTAGGAGGAACTTCCTGACAGTAAGGGCTTTTAGACAGTGGAACACACTCCTTCCTCGGAGTGTAGCTGAGTCTCCTGCTCTAGAGGTCTTTAAACAGAGGCTGGATGGCCGTCTGTCAGGGATGCTTTGATTGAGAGTTCCTGCATGACAGGGAATTGGACTGGATGGCACTTGGGGTCTCTTCCAACTCGATGATTCTATGATTCTAGGAGCACAGTCATTGGTAGGACTTACTACATTAAATAACACATCGCCTGTCAGTCCTGCAATCTTATTTGTATAATCAAATGCAGACATACAGGATGTCATTCATAATACACAGGGAAATACAACAACAGACATGCATACATGCTACAGGAATCACAAACAAGTCTGCAATCCTGATCAGGAAGCTGGAGCAACCGGACATTTCAAGTCTGAACATCACATCCGGTGTTTTGCTTGTTTGATATTGTAGTGCCATCTTCTTCAAGCATTTTAATAATAATAATAATAATAATAATAATAATTTGTTTTATTTATATACCGCTATTCCAAAGATCATAGCGATAAACAGCAAGTAAGCTAATTAGCAAGTTAGCTAATTTGCCCCCAACAGTCTGGGTACTCATTTTAGCGACCTCGGAAGGGTGCAAGCCTGAGTCGAGCTTGGGCCCTTTTGCTGGCCTTGAACTCGCAACCTTGTGGTTTTGAGTGAATTTTGGACAAAAGGGAGAATTTCTGGATTCACAGACTCAAGAACCTAACACCACATGACCCATTACCATTCATATTGACATTGATGATATAATTGATAATACCATTGATAATATAATTGATAATATTCAGTTCCACTGAGGAATGCTAAAAACAGAGTGTTCTCAACTGCCACTTTAGATGAGGTTCAGTTTCACCTTCAGCATCTGAAGTAGTTGGAAGCCAAAACATTTGTTCATGTTACATTTTTTAAATGTATTTGACTATTGCAGAACTGTCCTGATGGGTATGAGACCTTTCTGAAAGCTTTCTAAACAGTCTTTGAAGTCTGTTTCCAGCCTGCCTTAAATGTAGCCATCCCAACAAGTATATTCATGTCTTTGCTTACCAGAGTAGTATAAAGTTTCCATCCTTCATGAATGATGACCTGATACATTTTTAAAACATTCTATTCTTGACTTGATGGCTGTATACCTTGTAGCAGGGTAAGATTAAAAGGAAAGGAAGCGTGAGAAAACTGTATGATAGACAGATTTCTGCTTCCTCATCTTCAAAATGAAAATTGCAGCACTGGCAAAAAGTTGTACAGAATCAGTTACACAGAATCGAGGATGCAGTATGGTTCCTGGAATAACATGGAAGAAAGAATCTTTTTAAAAATTCTTTAAAGCAAATGATTTGCTTTTTTTTAAAAAAGACAAATCTTTTGCTGTAGTGTGACACAGGCTGTAGTAGTAGATGGAGATTTCACTTGTGCTTTGAAGAAACCATGGATTGATTGGATAGATATGGCTCTGAGTAAGTCATTATGCCCAATTAATCAGCAGAAGAATTAAAATTACCTATCTCATAAGCTTGGAGAAATGAGTGGAATTTGCTCTATAGCCTTCACCCTATTACTGTAAAATAACTGGAGGTAGGTTGTGAATGAATGAATAAATTAGTGTTGTCTGTATAATAAGGATAAGCTGAAAGCACTTTGTAAATTAAACAGATAACCAATCTGGAATGCACAAGCAAATTGCTCATTCTGAAACTGAAGAAGCCAGTTCCTGGAACATGGATCCATCAGTGTTTACACACTCACAGGCTAGGCTTCAAGGTGCCTTTGGTTCCCAATAGTCATGAAAGAATATCAGGAAGCACTCCTATATAATTGCTCTGCACCTCTGTTTATTTCTTCTGAACTGCATTGAGGCAGGATCATTGCTGTTTCCTCATGTAAGCAGCACCTTGTAGAAGCACAATAATGCAGCATTTCAACTGTATATCTTTTTCTCCATTTAAAAAGCATAGTGTTTTGTTCCTTGAGCAAACAAGTCTGAAGAGCATTCATATTATTTCCTGAATGTCTTATTTGACCATCTTGAATCTTTGTGGTGAAATGTTGCTCTTGTAGTATGCCTTCAATTTGTTTCTGAATTATGACAACTCTAAGACCAACCTAACATGGGGTTTTCTTGGCAAGATTTATCCAGATGGGGGTTGTCCTTGGCTTCCTCTGAGATTGAGAGGGTGTGACTTGCCCAAGGTCAAGCGGTGGATTTCCATAGCTGAGTAGGTATTCAACCCTGGTCTCCAGAGTTCCAGTACAATGGTCAGCCTCTACATCACTCTGGCTTCTTGTGCTGAAGTACAGTACCTACCTGAAACCTGTCTGTCTAGAAGTTCTCCTAACCTAAGTAGAAGGATTTCCCTTCAAGGATTCTTCCTTTTCAATTCCTTTGTGGCCAGTCTTTGAGAAGGCTACTTAATTTCATTTTTGCAGGGGCTGCCAATATCAGCTGTGGTTGACAGTGGCTTTCAAATTGTAATCTGTAGTAACATATTATAAATTCCTAGAGCAATAGACGACTTGCTTCCATCAAACATGCAGGGGTAGCTGTGTTGGCTATTTAGTAGATTCAAATATATGTCTGTGCCTGGCTTTCACTCCACCAAATGCATCTGAGAAAGTAGACTGAAGCCTGTAAAAGCTCATGCTGCCAATTTCTTTCTTTCAGTTAGTCTCAAAGGTTCTACAAGATCTCTCTATGTACTTTCCCCAGACTCTCGGGCGCGTTACGGCACTCTGCCTGCACCATCATTAGCTGCGCCGAGAAGCCCCAGCGACCAAACCGTGAGGCATCCCGGCGCAGCTAAAAAGAAGCGCCAAAATGGGGCTTCTTATTGCATCGTGGAAATGACGCAACGAGGCACCAATGGTGCACTCGATGCGTCATTCTCGCAACGCTACATGCGGACGCTAAGCGTCTGGCACGTAAAAATGGCCACGCCCGTGTGTATAGGGCGCGGCCATTTTTACGCCCCCGTGACGTGCTAGGGGTGAGGCCGGTATGGACGCTAGGTCCTCGGCCAACCCCTAGCACATGACGGGGGCGCTGCAAAGGCCCGTGCGGAATGGGCCAAAGTCTTTTTCCTCAGGTGGGGGTGCTGTGCATCCTAATTTTCCACAGAATGACAGAAACAAACAAAACAAACAAACAAGTTTCATTTATATAGCCCTTCATACCACCTAAGCAATGTCTAAGCGGTTTACAACTGTAAGCTAATTTGCCCACAACAATCTGGGTACTGTAAGCTAATTTGCCCCCAACAATCTGGGTACATATTATAGTGACCTCCTCAGAAGGATGCAAGCCTGAGTCAAGCTTGAGCCCTTTTTCTGGTCTTGAACTCGCAACCTTATGGTTTTGAGTGAGTGGCTGCAGTACAGGCATTTAACCACTGCGCCACCAGCGCTCAAGAAGCCAGGCAAAAGTTCCCCAATGTGAACTGAGGGTGCCTCCTAGAAGCCCCTGTGACATACAGGAATCCCTTGACTTGACCTTTCTCAAGGATGGACATTTGGAAACAACTGGATTGGAAAACTGAGAAAAGGCTCTATGTGGTTTACCTTGAACAAGAAGCACCTTACAAGAATAGCCACGCTGGACCAGGCGGCTAACTAGTGTAGCATTCTGTGTATGCAGTGACCAAGCAGTTGCCTCTAGCAATCCCACCAGCAAGACATGAGTGCAACTGTAGCCTTGATCTCATGTTCACCATCAAACAGTATTCAGAGACACAGTTATTCTTGCTGTTGGTATAATTATTATTGTGTGCCTTCAAGTAATTTCGAACTTATGGTGACCCTAAGACAAACTTATCATGGAGTTTTTTTTGGTAAGCTTGGTTCAGAGGAAGTTTGCCTTTGTCTTCTCCTGAAGCTGAGATCATGTGACTTGCCCAAAGTCACCCAGTTAGTTTACATGGCTGAGCTGGGATTCGAACCCTGCTCTCCAGAGTCGTAATCAAATCACGACACCACATTGGCTCTCCTTGTTACTATAATAGTTATGTTTATTTGTATCTGGCCTGTTTCCCCAAATTGGGACTCAAGGTGGCTCACAATTTTAAAAAGCATTCTTTTTCTACTTCAGGGGAAATTCTATCAAATACTGACTTTTGATATTTTACTGTTGTGAGGGTAAATGAAAGACACTGTTTAAACAAAAATAACAAAAGTGAGCTTGCAGCATGTGGATGAAATGAAAGTATAGTAGACAGGTAGCATTGATAAGAAATGGTGTGATTTCTGGGAAAACAAAACTTAGTGTTATCTCCTGTTGTATATGCAGTTTAGAATAGAGGCTTTTGGGAGAGTGGAATGCAGAAGGAGGGCAGATGTGAAGATGTTCAAGGTGAAGTATTCGTCCAGGCGCCTAAAGAGAACAAAGAGCCTTAGTTTGTTGGAATACTGGAATTCTCCCCGCTTTGGTTAGCAATAGAAGCTATTCCTGTGCCCTTGCATGCAATAAAGCCATCTGAACTGCGGACCTGGTCTGGAGTCTTCTTTACTGGACAGCGAACCTTAACACTGTTGCATAGAAAACAGCTCATGTGTTAGATTTCTGTGGCAATATTGCTAGCTGAACCCTGATCAGTGAATCAACGAAAACTCATCACCATTATTTCTAAGGACATTATCAGACAAGGGAAATTGGAAGTATAATCCAATGGCAATACGAACGGAATCATGGGGTTTAACGTTATTGTGTGATAGACCACCACACACAATTTCAGGCAATGGGAAGTCAGTCTGAATGCAATCATGGGGTTTCATGTTATTGTGTGAGAGGTGATCACATGCAATTTCGGGCAGTGTCAAACTATTTTTGGGCAATGGGAAGTCAGTTTGAATGCAATTCGAATTCATATAAATTCGCTGAACTAGCAAATTCACGTGAATACGTTCTGGACCCACTTTCTTTTCATTTGAAATTAAGAGAAATTCCTCTCGTGTGATAAACTCCTTAGTTTCCAGCAAGAGCTGTATGTACAGAACAGGGACAGTCAACATGGGGGTGGCAACTCCTGGTGTTGAATAGTGACTCCTATCATCCCTCTCTGTTATATGAGTTAATTAGGACTGATGGAAGTTACAGTTTAATGACAACTAGGGGGCTTCCTGTCTCCCCTCCTCCATACAAATATTTGATGTAGAGAATGCAGAAGGAATTTAAGGGATGTTGAGCAGAAGTCTAGTTGCACATAGTACCAAAATGCTTGGATCCAACTTCTGCCCCTGCAACAATATTCAGGCTTTTGAGATGTTTGGGGTTCTTCCTCCAGGAGAATGGAAAGGACTTATTTTTCTCAGTGATATATAGTATGCAGGCTGTCTCTTTACTGCAAGCATTAAGTAAATAAAAATTGGGGGCATGTTCCTGAGGAATGGACACACTGTTGCAAAAAAGGGGGGGGCAGGAAATGCTGTGTTATAACACTACTTCATATCACAGACAGCAGTGAAGAATGCTGCAGCAGAAATGAAGGTGAATAGGATGGAATGACACACAGAGAAAACAAAACATGCTCTAATCATACACTCAGCTGGGAGAGAGTTTTGCTTTTCCAAGAGAACGCTAAATATAATCTTTGTTCAGACACTAGAAGACATTTTATACATTTCAAACTGGCTTGGCCCATCCAGAAGGTATTTTTTGAGCTACATGTCCATTATGCCTGCTGAAAAATTCTGTAGAGGTCAAAAGGCTGCATTTTATGGTGATAAACTTCAGTCATTAGACCTGGGCCTAGGGGTTTTTTTTTTGGTCTGATTCTCAGTAGACACCTATTGCTCATCCTATTTCTCTAAAGTGTATAAGATTTTGTGAATTACAAATAGATTGTGACTAGGATGTCTTAAAATGTCCAATTACTTAGCTCTCTCCCTCTCTGTGCATGCATGTGCACATGTGTGGTTTTAAACAAGGTTTACTTTCTATGTGGTGAATACTTTTAAAGCTAACAAGTTTTTGGCAATGTGAGCTGATACCCTAAAGATGTTACTTCTCCCTCAAGAACTGAATAAGCTTCCAACAAGAAAAAAGTGTCCCTTTATTTCATCCAAACAGCAAAGGAAGATGAATTACATCAATTAAAATCAACATAATGCTGGGGTGGAAGATGAAATTGCTACATGGGGAGGAGTAAAAAAGCCTCCCCAGTCAGGCTACAAGTCTCACATCCTCAACCCACAAGGCCTGTAGAGAGGTGCAAAAACATGGAGACTTCTTGAGGAATCCATTCTCTACCTACAAAGAGGTCTGTGATCTCACTGGAATGGAGATCTATTGGATGGCAAAAGAGGGGTCCCTGTTGAGATGAAATTGACTTTAAATTTCCTGGACTTTGAAAATCTCCCTATTGCTGCATGGCCAGAAGGACGAGGAGCCTGCTTGCAAAAGATATCCTCCCCAGTATAACATCTTTACTAAGGACTGAAACAACATGCAGGCATCTAACATCTCCAATTGTTTTTTCCCCTCCTGTTTGGTTTGTAACATCTTGTCTGATGAAGAAGCCCATGGAGTTATGAAAGCTTTCAACAAGTATATTGTGCATTTTGGTTGGCCAATAAAGGTATCATTGATGGATTTTTGCTTGTATTTGTTAAATGGGCAACACAGCTGCCACTTCATGTAGAGAGGTGTGCTCAAGATGATGGGATTCATAGTCCAGCACATCTGGAGAGTGTCTGCCTTGCAGAGGTTGATGTAAATGAGGGGGGTGGTCTATTTTGGCCAGTAGTGATCTCCCAGTACAGGGCCTTTCACATTCTTAGATATATTTGCAGTCATTCTTGGGCAGCTACTTTAGAGAGATGCACCATATACAATTTAACAGTTTTGGAACAGATCGGTGTCTTCTTTTTCTAGTCTTATGCTTGAGGTACCTACAGTGGTGCCTCGGGTTACGAAATTAATTCGTTCCGCCGCCGCTTTCGTAACCCGAAAAGCATTCGCAAGCCGAAATGCCATAGGCGCTAATGGGGAAAAGCCGCGATTTCGTGCGAAAAAGCGCCGAAAAGCACCAAAATTTTCTTCGTAACCCGAAATAACCTTCGTAACCCGGAACAGTTATTTCCTATGGGATTTTTTCGTATCCCGGAAATTTCGTAACGTGGGTATTTCGTATCCCGGGGTACCACTGTATTTTGTATTTTTTTTTAAAATTTATTTATATACAGTAACGCCTTTCCAAAGATCAATGCGGTTTAACAACATGGTTAAAAACATCCACAATACAATAAAAACCAACAATAAAAACAGGATAAAACACAGTTACATTCCCCCCCCCAATAAAGAAAATCTCAAGCCAGCTTCCAATGCTGTTGAGGGGGGGAGTACTTCAGGGGTCAGGGGTATGCCTGCTGGAACAAGTATGTCTTCAACCCCTTCTTGAATTGGTCCAGCAAGGCGGCTGAGTGGAGCTCGCCGGGAAGCGAGTTCCAGAGCTTGGGGGCCGAGGTAGAAAAGGCCCTCTGGGTGGTGGTAGTATATCTAGCTTCTGGAACCCTTAACAATTGCTTCCCGGCTGACCTGAGTGTGCGAGGCGGATTGTATGGAGAGAGGCAGTCCTCCAAGTACCCTGGGCCCAAGCCATTTAGGGCTTTATAGGTAATAACCAACACCTTGTATTGCGCCCAGAAGTGAATAGGCAGCCAATGGAGGTCTTTAAGGACCGGTGTTATATGACTGGTCCTGGAAGTACCTGGAAGTACCATTATGCTGATTGTTTCACTATCACTATAAGGTGCAATATCATCCCTATGGGCTAGAAGACAGAGTATACATGTGCCCCTGTGTGAAAGTTGTTCATGAAGAAATTGTTCCATCCATCCATCTTTTTGTTACACATGGACATAGTTTTTACAGATGAGAAAATGGGCAATGATGCATGAACATCCCAGGCTCCACCATGTTCTTTTAGCTTTGCTTTAAATAAAACAGGTATGATACAACTCCATATTTTAAAAGCTATCAAAGAGAGCTGTTGCCATGTTTCTATGGAGATAAACAGTACAGAAGTAATATGAGGCCCTGTGTTTGATTTTACCAGGAAACATGGAGCTAATAATATGCACTGGATCAAGAGAGAGAGAGAGAGAGATCCCCCACATGACTTAGAAACATGGAAAAGGCAAGTATGGATGTCATTTTCTGAATGCATGTGCATTGCTTGGACATGAAAAGAAAGGCTGCAATACCCAGGGGGCTGGTTCTTTTAATTAAAACCTAATGGCAGCCATTAGAAAGCTGCTTAGGAGTTGGGATGCTGGAGACAGATGAGAAAGCAGACAAAGGTGTAAAATGAGGGCAATTTATCACATGGGTCAAGCTGTTTCCCCCTGGCTGCAGAGAACACAAACTCTGGTTATACCAGGATATATATACTATATATGTTTGCTGCCCTAATGGCAAAGCAAACAGTGTGTGCTGCCATGCATGCAGAAAGCAGTTTGAGTGTTTGTTTGTAGGAAATAATTCTATTATGCATGTTGCTGTTCTTGCAGCTGTTGCTGGTAAAACAATTAGGCTTACTTTGGTCCACATGATAGATTGGTGATGGGCTGGCTCACCATTTGGGGTATGTAGGAACTCCTTGAAGCCCAAGGCTATGATTTCTTCCTTGTGAGGTTAATGATTCTAGATAACCTTGCATCCTTGCCAGGTGTGCACAGGCTGCCCTGTCATTCCTGCTACTCTAATGTAGGGCTAGTCCAAGACCTCCTCCTGCCTGAGGCAAAGATAAGATCCCCTCCATTTCCATGTACAAAACCCAACTAAATTGGCAGGCCACTTTCACTTTCACAGTGGTGGTGGGATAGCCTTCTCTGCCACCTTCTCCTCTCAGTTGGAGCTCTGTTCTCCAACGGAGAGAAGCAACTGGGATTGCCACTGCTGCTTCTAGCCTCTGCTCCTTGAGGCACCTGCCTCACTTTGCCTAATTGTAAGGCTGGTTCTGCACTAAGGGAGCCACTGCTCAGATCAAGAGAAGGCGCTCATCTCTAACATAAGCTCAAGTGGCATTGGGATACCTGTACACTATATGGAAAACAACTGAGCAGTTCATTCCCTTCCCCTCCCCCAGTGCATATGAAGCTGCAAAAACATCTCCAGCTTTCTTTTCTTATGTAAAAGGAGTTGACCAGGGCACACTCTGGCATTTAAATTGCTCAAATCATTTTTAACACAGAAGCTTAATAACTGTTCCCAAAGCCCCTTAAAAGAATATGAAAGCACTTGGCTACTTCCTATAGTGCTTCAAAGTGCTTTAATATGAATTGTTCCAAGTGCATTGCAAATGCTTAATGCATGTTAACTGGGCACACATGGAGAGCCAAACAGACCAAGGTACACTAATGTAAAAGGAAATGGTCAAGGTTTGCCACTTTTTTTTGTTGGCAGAGGCTTTTTGGTTTTAATTGTTGCATAGCTACAAGGTGTAGCTTCTGCAAATCTCTCCATGTAAGCAAAAGCTTCACATCTTGAATTTCTGTCTGTTCTGCAGCCCTTAAAGACACAGATTCTCTGTCAGAAAGCAGAGAAAGCCTTATCTGGTTCCCTGAAGTTGTTGTCTTTGACTCCTAGAGAAATAAACTTCCTATATGTAAAACAATAGCAGCACATTTTAAAGTGTGGTTTGAAAAGCATATCAACACCTTTTTGTATATGAGCATTTGTGTGCTCCGGTCTTGTGGTGGAAGCCAAGTATGGTTGCAGAGATTTGGGGTAAAGGGTGGGATGTCAGTGTTGATTATGAAACAATAATGAAGTGAGACTAGACAGCATTTTGCTGCCAAGACATATGTGTCTGAGGGGATTAATACCAGTCTCATGCATAACTCAAGAAACAGTTCTAAACCACTGTTGAAAATGCAGTCTTCCCTCCTTTCCCAACACTTTATCTCAGGGCAACCACTCCTACGAAATTTATGGGGTCACCATAAGTCAATGGGTAACTTACACACAGAGACAGATACAAAACCACCCCATGCCCAAGAATTGCACATCCTCCAATATTTTGAATTATTCAGATTGCCCACATGTTCCTCTTGGGGTCTTGGACCAGAAATATTCCCAAAGAGGAGGATATGCATGGTGAAATTGCCCCATGCTCCTCCTTAAAATGAAGTGATGGCTTTTGTGGGCTTCCAAAATGGCATTGGGGAACACATGCTGCTCATGGGCCGCACTCTTCCCACCCCACCTGCTTGAGCATTTATGCAGCTTCTGAGCTGGCTTTTCTGAGCTTTCCAATTTGCTTAGCAACTGTGCCAAGTATGCAAGACTGTTTACCTTGTTTCCCAACCGTGTCAGTATTGACCTTGAACTGGGACCTCCAGCTCCTCCAATGAGGTGCTTATCTAAGGAGTTGGAGGTGATGAGCAGATATGAAGAGCAGAGTCTGTTGTGGTGCTCTTGGAGATGATGAGGGGCTGTCCTTGAGCAGCATGTAATGGCAGAAGGGGGGGGGCAGGTTTGATTCCTCACTTCCCACACCCACAGAAAGTCTTCCTTCACTTTTCAGTCTTTTGACACACAGTAACTCTAGGGGACAGGTTAGGTGTGAGAGCCAGAATCTGTACCAGCAGAAGATTTTGAAGGAGGATGCCATTTGCTACTTCTTATCTTTCAATATATATTTTTAAATAATGAGTTAAATGAAGGGACATTATGAATATTTGTTTCAAGTAAACAAAAGGCTTATAATGCACTCCCTTCCTTCCTGTCCAAATAACCATTCCTGGCTTTACTCAGTTAGATCAGCAGACACATAGGCTACCATAATGTGGTGAACAGGGCAATCCTAAAAATAATCAACAATCACTACTGTGATTAAGGGCACACTTGCTCTCCCTCTCTTGCTTCTGTGGATTTGACCAGTATTGATGACCATATATGCAACTACCCACCTGATATATTACAATTTGCCCAGACAAAAGTAGAAATGTATCATGTGAACTGACCACCAGCCACTTCCATCAATAGCTGTTAATCACCTTTTGCTCAGTATAAATAGCTATCCATAATTCTACGAAAGCTCATGCTGCCAACTTCTTTCTTTCATTTAGTCTCAAAGGTGCTACAAGATTTCTCTACATACTGATTCTACACACTAACATGGCTACATCTTTGAATTCACACAATGCATGGTTAACCAAAACAGTTTATTGGTCAGGATGTTGTGTGGGCCACTATCATAAGCTTCTTCTTAATGGAATTAGATAAATTAATGGAGAATTGCCTAGCAAGGGCTGTCAGTCACAACAGATAGGCCAAGAACAGTCATGATCAGGGACAGTCCAAGTGGTATTTGCAACACATATATTTATGCCTCTCCATCTTCAGAAAGAATATTTTTGCTCAGGATGCTAGACAGCCTCAGATGGAGGCTTATAATGCTGCTCAGGCCACACATGGGAGAGAGAATTTCAGGATTAGGAAAATCCTTTTTCTTCCTCCTCACCCTACAGGTTTCCTCTGCTATGCTGCATAATATTAGAGAATTCACATTTGGGGCTCATTTCTACTGCTGCACCTGAGTACTAAACATTACACAGCACAGAGTAGTTCTTATAGGGCAATTCAGCTTTCCTAAGGCTTTAATCTTTGTTTAGGAAACAAAATATTTAAATATCAAAAAAATATCAGAGCTAAGCCTGCTGAGGTTTAGCTTTCAGTCTGCAGAGTAACAAAAATGTATCTCCTGCCACTATCCCCTAGAAGTGAGACTGACTCAAAACAAGGCAAGTAGCTTACAATTAACAAAATTTAGTGATAACTGAGGCCCAAGACAGATGGGCTAGAAGTGGCGTGCCTGCGCCGATTCGAGGGTTCCAGAGCGCACAGCAACTGCATACTCTGGAACCCTAGAACATGCCGCCAATGCCATCATGCCGGCCTCCTGTCCATACGGGGGGGGGTGCATCTATGACGCAAGCGCAGCGCTGTGTCCGCACCTTCGTGCACTGCACTTGCATCATGGACGCATCACAGTGTGCCAATGGCACACTAATGATGTTGTCTGCACACACCAAGAAGAACCCAGTTTTTCTGGATTCTTTTTTGGTCCGGAGGGACGCCGCACAGTTTGGCTTCTGCGCCGTCCCTCCAGAGGAAAACTGGGTGCCTCCAGCCCACCCTTTCAGGGAGGCCTGGAGAGCCCCTGAATCTACATATGCATGGGGGAGCCTGTCTCCCAACTATTGGCTAATGAATAGATCAGGTAAAAGAAGGAAGTTTTAGGTCTCACCATCTTTGTGACGTGGGAGGAAAAGGAGTCTCTCACTCTCTTTCTCTCTTAGAGTAACTTCCTAATCACAAGGTTTGTTTACTGGGTTACAAAAGTAATGTATTACTATGTAATTCAATACTAATAAAAATAAATGGGAGGTTTTAGATGTGGGAAGACAGCAGGGTTTTACATGCAGGAATTTCTATTCAGTCTAAATCCCACTTTCTGTACTGTAGCAAAGAGGGTGAGAAGAGAAAATGCTTAATTTTTTTTTCAACAGTTCTGGGTGGTGGGAGGGAGGGAAGTCTATTTTGTCCTTTCCTTCCCCTGAAACCTTAGAAAGTTGCCTTATACCAAATCAGAGCATTGATCCATCTATCTCACTATTTACAACTTTGCCTGGCAGTGGCTTTCCCAAGTTTCAAGCAAGACTTTTTTCTGAGCCCAACCTCTAGAGTTCCTTGGTATTCCCTGGAGATCTCACATCCAAGTATTAACCAGGTGCAGCCCTGCTTAACTCCCAAAACCAGATGATGGATGAGATCCTGAAAGGGAGGTGGAGCACAAAGTTCCAGTCAGGTCAAATGCTTCTTTATCTCCCTTCTCTCTTCCAGTAGGATTTACCTTCCTCCTGTAGGGGGTTCACATACCGATAGTTTGGGGAGGGGGGAGGCTGAGAAATATATGGCTATATCCCTTTTAGCCAGATGTTCAACAATAAAGCTTTCCTCCAAGACCCTCTTGCAGTCCTCCATCACCCTGAACTTTACTGGACATTTCTTGGCTGCCTCTCACCTCTGACCTCCAACCATTACATGGTTGTGTTGAGGGGGGACTTGTAGGAGTAAGGTGAACCTCATGATAGTGGGGTCATTTCACAAAGGACCTGGAGAATTCCCTCTACAATGACCATAAAAAGCCATAATGGTTTTTCAGGGTGTAGCTACAGAGGCAGTCAAAATGAGGAGATTGGTGCCCAAATAAGAAATTTGCTCAGTCCCCCCAATGAATTTTACTTCAGTTCAGAAATATCTAGCATTGCAATAATTTAAAGTTTGAGTTGAGCATTTAAAAATTCTGGTTAGGCATCCAAATGTAAGTGGTAGGCAAAGTCCCTAAGGACCTGAGAAGGTAGTAAACAGAAGAGTTCTAGGTTCAAACAATTTTCAATTTGGGGACTGAAAGAAATTTCATTGGGAGGGGAATGGCCCCATTTTGCCCTCCCTATAGGTACACCCTGCACCAGCATTATGCTGGTATATGTTGCTAACAAGATGTTAGCTGAAATTAGGTGTGTTTATTGTGGTGTTGTGCACAGTGCATAGCACATTCCTGAATAGTGCAGCAATTAGAGAATTTCACTGGAATCCTATGTCACCTTTTATGCTATATCATTTTATGTATACTTAGCTATGTAGTAGAGATACTAAGAAATCCTGTTAGTGAATTGCAAAGATGTATAACAGGACATTGGCAAGGGTGCCCAATGTACATTGGTGCCTGATGCACCTTGGGACTGATCCCAATGCACATTCCCTTGTGCATTGGTCCCATTGTGTAATGTCATTTTGTCAGCTCTGCAATAGCACTTTAAATTTCTATACTGCGTCATAGTCATCTAAGCACTCTCTAAGCAATTTACAATCTCTAAGGCAATTGCCCCCAACAAGCTGGATACTCATTTTACTGACCTATGAAAAGATGGAAGATCAGGTCAACCTAGAGCCCTGCAGGTTCGAACTTACAACATTGTAGCGGCAGTACTGCCATGTAACCACTGTGCTGCCAGGGCTGCCCTGCTACGTAGTAATATAACAGCAGCCCTTTACAGGATGTTAACATTACAAACACGGTGACCAGACTTCCCCCTCTTCTAGGACATGTCCTACAATTCAATCTTCTGTCCAGAAGGAATTCCAAAATGGAATATCCTCCATTTTGAACATGACTAAGAAGCTCATTGAGTTACACCACCTTTGCCGTCCCCCTCCCTTCCAATACTTAGCAGCCTGTCTATGTTGCAGAAAGGGGGTTAGGATGGATCTGAAGTTCTTTTTTTCCCCTAGGAGTAGCAGCAGACAAGAACACAGGACCCATTTGTTTCTCAGAGGGGACCAGGTCAGCAATCCTGTTAGTCAATAGGCTGCATAAGGATTCAGTGCAAATGTTCAAAGGATAACCCTCCTTAATTTCAGCACAATAGACAATTTAATAATTTAAATATAGAGTCAGGGGTTTCTTGCTAGTAAAGTACAATTTTAAGCAAATCTCATACAACATTCTAGCCATGGGTGTGTGGTGGTTGTTTTTTAAAAGTCTTACTCCCAACACATAACTTCCAACCCTAATCGCCCTCCCTGAGTGTTTGATAAGAAATGGGATAAGAGCTTCTCTCTCCCAGCATACAGCTGCCACTTCAGTGTTCCATAGATCCTGGATGCTCACAGGCCCTTGGCTGCTTGGAGTTTTTACTTCCCCTCCCCCTTATTTTTCTTATGAAACTTCTTGTGCCCACTTAGAAAGTAATACAGTACCTTGTTTTTTGTGTGGCAACAATTTATTTCCAAAATGAGAGGCAGTCAACCACCCAAATTAACTATTAGAAGGAATCATTTCCATAATTAACATATGCTGGAAACAAACAACAGGCCCCTGTCTACTGATACCATTTTGGCTGGCTTATAAATGTCCCTAGAGACATCTGGTTTGACACTGTTGCAAAATGAGCAGCATGCTGGCCTGCATGAAAGTGACATTGACTGTATTTTAAATTTCCTGCAGCATAGTTCACTTCCCTTTTGTTTCCATGGCTCTCTGCCATAGCTCATTGTGCAAGCTTCTCTATTTTTATGCTTGAAGAATTTGGTTTTCCCCTCCCTTTCTTATTATGTCTCAGTCTGGCATCCACCTTGAGCTTTTCAGGGAAAGCAAAGAATAAAAATATAGTTAATTATAATATCCTCCCCCCCCTCTTCTTACTATGGGTTTGCTTCCGTGCAACTAAAGCTGCAAATCCATACAAACTTATTAGGAGTAAGGACCAAAACACACTGTAGAAATAATCCAGTTTGAGAACTGCCCTGGCTCAATGCTAGATAATTCTGGGAACTGTAGTTTTGTGAGACATTTAGCTTTCTCTGTTAGAGAGCTCTGGTACCACAACAAACTACAGTTCCCAGGATTCCCTAGCACTGAGCCAGGGCAGTTAAAGCAGTCTCAAACTGGATTATTTCTGCAGTGCGTTTTGGACCTAAGTTCCATTGAGCCAAATGGGACTTATTTCCAAGGAGACATGAAAAAGTTTGCATTGCTAAGCTGAAATCTTGCTGTGTTTTTCCTGAAATCAAATCCAGCTGAAAACAATGAGGCTTACTTCTGACTAGACATGTGTAGGAGTGTGTTGTAAGTGCACAATTGCTGGCTAAGAGTTTAATTTCATATTCTTAGTCTAGGAATTCAGATGCTCTTCAACTGATCTGTGAAGACAGAGGCTGAACACATGATCAAGAAATAATTTAACTAAGCAAATGAACTCTGATTTAGACTCACTGATTGAAACAAAGGATTGGGAATGCACAGCCCTGGGAAAGTAATTTAAAACAGGGATGTGGGATGTGTGACCCTTCAGGGAACACAGTGTATTCTTGGACTACAGCTCCCATCTTCCTTTATCAATGGCCATGTTAGCTAAGAGTGACACGAGCTGTAGTCCAAGAACACATTGGGTCACACATTCCACATCCCTGATTTAAACAGGTTAATGATACTTACTAATAACAAATGACAAGCTTGTGGTCCAAGCAGGGAAGAAGGTGCTTAACCTTGATATTTTGTGATGCAGCATCTTGGTTCCAGTCACCAGCCATCTGTGGGAGTGATGTTTGGGGGAAGGGGAACATAGGCATAGGAACAGGCTGGATGTGGCCTGAGAGTCACAGTTTAAAATTATCAAGGATGATGTATATATAAACTAGAATAGAAATGTACAATTTCTAACTTTTCTAGAAATCTTGTATCCTGAAATTAATTCACATACATTTGCTTTTTTACAAATGATTATAACTGCATTTTAAAAAATTGACTATAACATTTCACAACACTATACAAAGAGTGTATAAAGATGAAGTTATAAATAACCTGTTGGTTGAGTCTCGTCTCTCCCTCATAATGTATAATTTCACAGAATGCATGTAACTTATTTTTAAATACTCTTCCATAAACAACTTAAGAATTACAGAAATCCTTACATGTTTCTCCAGTTAAAACTTGTATCCACAAGAAAATAAAATAAAAATGCTACATGTAAAATGCACATGCACACATAGCAGATATGTCACACCTCCTGATTGATGTGAATACATGCACACAAGTGTAAATGATGCCAATGGATTTGTTTTAATAGGCCAAGCCCATATCTTGTCCTACTTGGAAGCAAAGCTACAGCTGGGCTGGGCTTGTGTAGCTAGAGGTGATTCATTAACCTAAGAAAAACAGAGGTTTGGCCTCCTTCCATGTGGCTGTTTTTCTTCATTCATGTTGTGAGGTTTTGGAATTTGGGGATTCTGCATGTGGAGGAAGTCCTTCTATGCAATATTACACGGAAGGAATCAGCACAGTGTATAAAACAAAGAGTAGGCATGTCCCTAACAAACCAATATGTAATAACAGAGGAGGGTTAGGTATGAAGCTGGGTTCAGATCCAGCATTCAGGCTTGAATTGTGTGTGTGCCTTCTAGTCACCTGTTGACTTATGGTTACCCCATGAATTTCCATATGGTTTTCTTAAGCAAGGAATACTAAGAGGTGGTTTTGACAGTTCCTTCCTTTAAAATATAGCCTACAGCACCTGGTACTCATTGATGGTCTGTCATCCGAATACTAACCAGGGCCAACCCTGCTTAGCTTCCAAGATCAGACAGGATCTGGTGCCTATAGAGCAGGCATCTATAAAGCACTGTATGTCAACTGGAACTACTTCATCTCTCATTATGTGTTCTATCTCAAAGGGCTTTTAAAGAGGCAAAGGGGCAGGATGTTGACAAGCTGGAGCATGTCCAGAGGAGGACATGTTTTCTGCTGCTCTAGAGAATAGAACCCAGTACAATGGATTCAAAGTACAGGAAAAGAAATTCCACCTCAACATTAGGAAGAACGTTCTGACAGCAAGAGCTGTTCAACAGTGGAACACACTCCATCAGAGTCTCCTTCTTTGGAGGTTTTTAAACTGGATGGCCATCTATCATGGTGCTGTGACTGTGAGTTCCTGCATGAAGGAGAGTTGGACTGGATGACACTTGGGGTCTCTTCCAACTCTATAGGATTATATGATTCTATTTAGAGACTTGTGATGCTGCATGGTTATTGATGTTTGTTGTTATGTGCTTTCAAATTGACTCCAACTTATGACGATTCTATCCTACAGTTTTATTGGCAAGGTTTTGTTCAGAGAAGATTTACCACTGCCTTTCTCTGGTAATAAAAAAGTGTGACTTGCCCAAGGTCATCCAGTGGTTTTCCATGGTTAAGCAGAGATTTGAACCCTGGTTTCATAGAATCGCCACTCTCAAATCACTTCATCAGGAAAGAGAGAGGTCACCATTACTAGACAGATCATCAAGGCCTATGATGGCTGTTGCAGGTGTTTACACCTTAGCCTGACCCAAATTCAGACATCTAGCAACTGAGGCACTACCTGTCACAACAATAAAACATTATCTAAACAGAGTCTTGTGCATGTCTGCTTAAAAGTGAATCCCACGTGTATGGTGCTTCCTTCCTGTAAGTGTGCCTTGGATCACAGCCTCATTCTGCTTGTAGGCATTTCCTTCATACCCAAAAGGATATGTTCTGGCGTATTCAGCATAGCTATGCCATTAAAGGGTTGCTGGAAAAGGTGATTTCTTGAAAGTAATTACCAAATGACTGTCCTTGCAGTGTTCAAATATTGCCATTATTTTCCAAAATGTGCGCATGTATGCTTCGTATGATGGAAACTCACCTTCCTTTGCAAATGAGAACGTTGCTCCATTATAAATGAGAATTCATCTTAAAGCCAGTAATTAATTGCTATAACTGTTTTGCCAAGAATCTATACATATAAGCCTGGAGTCAGCAAAATCCCAAAGAAGATTAAGGGTTAGGTTTTTGTTTGTTTTAATGTTGTGCATAGCTAAAACCAAAAGAAGTACTGAAGATACATTTTCAAGCCAATGCTGTGTTGAGGTGATTTTAGAGTCTAAAGGTATTAAGAGAGAGAGATCTCTTTAGCTGCTGACTTGTTTTTCCTTCTCATTCTTCTGGGCAAGGCCCTCCAGACTATTACCCTTCAGAACAGGTTTAAGTAAGCCTCTGTTTCAAATGAAAGGCAATGTTTTCAAGAGGGATATCAAAGTCATAGGTATTCAAAATTCTGGACAGTACATATTTCAAATGTACTGTGTTTATACTTACATATCATATTTAAAGAGTATTTAAATGGGAAGAAATCCAGAAGCAGTGTGTTGGATAACCAACAAACTCTGTCCCCAGCAGCTGAGTCTGGCCTCAATCACAGAAGCAACTGGTGTCTTCTTGACTCTCCAAAGGCTACTGTTGGGTGGAGAGTCCCTTCTTTGCAGCAGTGTCTTCGAAAGGGACATCTGGTGAGTTTGCTTCCTTTGCCTGTAACCAAGGCTTATGGTATACAAAAGTACAAAACTGGCACTTTAGAAGTCCCTCCCCATCCCAGCTGTCCTCTTTCCTCTAACTTATGGCTCCACTGACTGCAGAGGAGAGTGAGGGGAGGATGCATGGAGGAAAGGGGTCTCAACAGAGGAACAATTCGGTGCCTCCCCACCACTTCCCACAGAGAACCACAGTCCCTCAGACAAATCCAGTTCTTTCCAGCTGTTCTGGAGTTGTCAGATATCTATAGGATGCCTATTTAGTTTAAAAGCCTGCTGCCAAATCCATACTCCCAGGAGAAGGCATAGAAAACTAAGTCCACCAAACCAGATGAACCAAGCCATCTTCCTCCATCTTTTTTTTTTTTAATTTATTTATTACTAAGTGACTGGTCTCCTTCTTCCCCCATTTCTGCTACAGAAACTGGGCTAACCTGTCAGCAGCCTTCCACCCCATCAGTTGAAGATGGCCATCAACCATCTTCCACCCCCAGGAACAGGTACCTCTGCATCTAGGAAAATAAACTGGCAGAGACACTCTGAAGCAGAAGCACTGATCCATGTGAGTCTTCTTTTGAAACACACATCAAGCTTTCCTTGTCTTTTCTTAAGAGCTTTAAGAAAAGGTAGCAGGCCCATTGATTCCTGAGGAGGTTTTCTCATATGCACCTGAATCAGGAGATGGGAGTCAAGAAAGAGCAAACTCCCCAGCACAGCGCCATTGGGTACCAAACTCTCTCCTGTCAGCAGCGGATGGGGAACGACGGCTCTTTTTTAAAATAAAATAAAATAATGAAATGAAATGAAATGAAATGAAAATATCTGTACAGCTGAGCCAGCGAAGTGTAGTGGTTTGAGCATTGGACCGTGACTCTAGAGACCAGGGTTCAAATACCGACTCGTCCAAGTCACACTCTCTCAGCCTCAGAGGATAGAAATGGCAACCGACCTCTGAAGAAACCCCTAAAGAAAAGCCCATAGGGGTCAGCATATAAATCGGGAAGGACTTGAAGGTACACAATAACAAAGCCCGTGTTTTTAATTCAATCCTTCTCTCAGTTAAACCGAAGAATTTGGACGTAAGCGTTTGGACCAGGATTAACAGAGCAATTGGATAGATGTCCGATCAGAAGAAAGCCCCATTTATTTCAAGGGGGGGGGGCTTACTCCCAGGCCCAGCCAGGGGTGTATGAGTCTGCGTCCCAAATGGACCTGAGCCCAAATTCTTGGCGGCTATTGAGCCAAGGAGCCAGGGCAGCCAGGATGGACCGGGGAGGGGCAGCAGCAGCCCCGACGCCGCAACTGAGGCCCTCCGCAGGGCAAGCGGGTGTAGCATCTTGAGAAACCCATCAGTTATGGTGACATGGTTGTCTTGTGCTGAGGGTGATGGGAGTTGTAGTACACCACCTCGGGAGGAAATGCACCAAGTTGCACAGAGGTCAGAAAAGTGGACAAATTCCAAGTGGTTTTGATAGAGATTTCGCTGGGGCGACATGCCTTTGCAGTTGACGTCTGAATTCAGGTGGCATGAGGATGGCACGTCACAGGGAGCCAGGAAGGGACAAAAACGATGACAATACCGCAGAGGACACGATGCTGGGGATCCAGAAGGATCATAACCCACAGACCGGCTCAAGATCTTTCTCCTCGTCTCCCGAAGTTTGGCGATCGGCTGACTTCGGACTGCGCTCGGAGAATCCGGACTGTGGAGCTTCAGAGGTACTCAAGGTCCGTGGGCTTAACCCTGAGATTCGCCACATTCACTGTGACGGAGATTTCCCTGGGTCTTTGTGAACGGTGTCTATATTTGGAAATATTTATGTAAAGTGGAACAAGAGAAGGAACAAAACATGACACCATTGAGGTCAAAGGAAGGGAAGTGCCCTGGGGATCGCCCCTAGCACTTGGGGATGGATACACCAACCCAGCTGCCCAGTAGACAGTTCCCCAGGTGGAGGGAGGGGTCCACCCTCGGTAATACCAGTGACAGTTTGACGCCTGCGCAGAAGAGCCGGGCCCACCTTGAATGCTGGACCTCGCCCAGGTGTCCTTCTGTGTGTATGTGTGTGTGTGTGTGTGTGTGTGTGTGTGCCTGCCTTCAAGTCACCTGTCAATTTATAAAACAGCATAAGCATTTCAAATGTTTTCCTGGGCAAGGAAGACTCAGAGGTGATTTTTTTCCCCATTGCCTTTCTCTGAAATACAACCTGGTGTTCCTCACTGGTCTCCCATTCGAGGACTAGCTAAGACAAACCCTGCTTAGGTTCCAAGGTTATATGGTGCCTTTAGGTTTTTTAGCAGAAGGAAAAGGGGGAAGAGGGTGGGAATTAAACCTGAAGGAACTGGATATTTTGAGTGTTTCCAGCACTACTCAATTTATGAACAAGACAAGATGGCATCCATTCTCCAGGCCACATACATAAGTCAATTGGACTCACAGTGGAAAGGTATCCAACATTTCATCTGAAGTATCAGTTAGTTTAAAGGAGCCCAAATAACTCATAAAATGTAGAGGAGGCAATTGTCTCTGACGCCTTACAGTAGTCAGGACTAATACCTGTATGGGGATAAGGAAAAGAGATGAATATTGGCTGTGTCGTGTGAGAACATACAAAACATATTGACTGCATTGCTGGGAGGATCAAGAATTTCCATCAGAAATAATGACATTTTGTGGCATTACATTAAAGCTGAAACCATGTTAGTCTTTTACACATGAAAAAGTTCCCCTACAGAGGTAGCTGGGCATTCAGTTCAGGGTTGCAGAAGTGGCTTTGGGTTTGCAGTGCCAGTGTGCCTGGATGAAGGTACACATTTGTTTAATTGTACAATGCTGCCATTCAGCACAAGGAAATGAACTGATTTATATTACACATCTCCAAAGTAGGATCTCAGTCCATGAGTTACACCAAAGATGCAACACCTTCTAGGTCCAAAAATAAAGTCAAAACTTTCCATCTCAGCACTTTCAGGATCCCTTAGACCACGACAATGCTGCCTTCCCAGCAATGCTGTCACTATGTTTTGTATATTCTTACATGGCATACTCAATATTCATCTCTTTTGGAGGCATCCATGACCCTGAGCTGATCCATTAATAATCTTTCCTAGGTGGCCGCTGAGTTCAGTTCATCTGTGCCACCCAGGCCAAGAAACTAGAGAGATCATTAAATCAGTACCGAGCCTGGACTCCCTGAAATTGATTGAGTGGCCTTGGGACCTCTTCCGCTTTCTTTGCTTAACTCCAACACAGTGCCTAACTTCCCTCGCGAGGGAATAAATGCCTCCCGCAAAGTGAAACTGGAAGGGAACAACTCCCTGTGCTTCCCTGAGCTTTTGGAGGAAGGCCAGGCCATAGAAGCATACACCCAAGAACAGGGAGCCCGGAGGGGCTTCCAACAGTGTATCCGCATGGCAGAATTAAACAGCGTTTGATACCACTTTAACTGCCATGGCTCTATACTACATAATCCTGGGATTTGTAGTTTAGTGAGGGACAAATCCCAGGGTTTTGTAGGATAGAGTCAGGGCTGTTATAGTGGTGTCAAACTGCTTTAATTCTGCAGTGTGGATATAGCCGAAATCATGGTCAGGAACGGGAGAGGTGAAAGGGCTGCCAACAATAGAGTTGCTTCGGCAGGGGCTTGGCCAGGAGGAAAGGGGCTTCCCCTCTTCCCTTCTCCTCTGGAACGATCCGAGGGATGATAGAATCGTCGAATCCTAAAACTGGAAGAGATCTCAAGGGCCATCCAGTTTAATCCCATTCTGCCATGCAGGAACTCTCAGTCAGAGCGCCTCTGATATATGGCCATCCAGCCTCTGTTTAAAGACCTCCAAAGAAGGAGACTCCACCACTCTCCAAGAAGGAAGTGTGTTCCACTGTTGAACAGCTCTTATTGTCAGGAGGTTCTTCCTCATGTTGAGCTGGAATCTCTTGTTTCTTGTCCTGTACTTTACATCCCTTGTTCCATGTCCTATTATCTGAAGCATCCTCCTCAATATGCTCCCTCCTCAATATGACACCCCTTCATATAGTTAAACAAGGCTATCATATCACCTCTTAACCGTCTCTTCTCCAGGATGAACATGCCCTTCTCTGGACAAGCTCCATTTCTCTCCCCCCTCAAAAAAAATATGAATGAATGAATGAATGAATGACCAGGATAAAAAAACACACACCTCACATCCCCTTGAATACACTCTGTGGGCTAATTTCTAAGACGGAAGAAGCTCCTCTTTGGGAACAAAGGAACCGAGAGAAAGACAATCGAGAACCTCCGATGCTTTAATGCCATTGAAGCGGTACGAGGTTCGGAGGTGTCTGTCGCAAAGGATTGCTGAGGGCCTTCCTTGGATGGAGGGGAACGGAAGCAGTTGCGGGGGTCCTGTCATTCCCAAATCCTTAAATCCTCACTACCATCACCATCCCGAACTGTTTCCATTCAGAAGAGCCTCTGGAAGAGAAGGGATCTCAACAAGAGCGGCTAGCCGTAGGGTGACCCGATGTCCTCATCGCAAAGGAGGACAAGGCACTGCAAAATGGAAGACAGTCCAGAAAAATGAAGGACACGACCCAATGAAAAGCTAGAAACACTCCTCGAATGTATATACCTCCTAGTCATGCTCAAAATGGAGGCCGTTCAATAAGAATGAGGGACATGATCCAGTTAAAAGCTAGAAACACTTCTAGTAATGTAGATGAATATACTTCTTAGTCATGCTCAAAATGGAGGACGTTACAGGAAAATGAGGGACATGACCCAATGAAAAGTTAGAAATACTTCTAGGAATGTAAATGCAATGAAGGACATGACGAAAGAAAAGCTAAAAAATGTAAATCTATGCTTCTTAGCCATATTCCAAATGGAGGACATTTGGGTATTTCTCCTGGGCAGAAGGTGGAAATGGAGGACAGAACCTGGAAAAGGAAGGCGGCTAACCGGGGCTTGCTGTGTGTGTGTGTGTGTGTGTGTGTAAATATGACAGCGAGAGAGAAAGAAAGAAAGAAAGAAAGAAAGAAAGAAAGGAGGTTAGCGAATCCATCCCTCCCCCTCCCAGTCTGTAACTGATGCGAATTCCCACCCGAATCCCATTCCAGAGCTAGTGTTTTTGAAGAATCCGGCGCAGAGCTCAGGGCAACGTGTTCTTCCCCAGGACTGTGTTAGTAAACCCAATGGCTTATCTCAGTTTGCACTAGATCCCTTAACTCTAATGCTGAATGAGGAACCAACACTTCCGTCAATCCTATTGTTCCCATGCGTCTCCTCTAGCTGGATTTGTCCAGGGAATCGCACGGAAATCCTTTAGGATTAGGACTGCCTGCGGTGGAATTTACAGCAGGGTGTCCCTTTGGAGGATGGGAGGCAATCTGGAAGATGAAGGAAGGAATCTGGCCACCTGGGGGGGGGGGCAGAAAACGGGAAGAAGGCGGCAATGGCCGGGGTGGGGGTGGGTGGGATTGGAGACAGGCGGAGTCCCGGGAGAACGGGTCTGATCCCGCTTTTCTATCCCCCCTCAACCCGCGATCCTGCTGTTTGCAGCCTCCCGCCCCTGCATTGCAACACTGCGGCTTTCCTTCCCGCTCTTCCTCTGGGTGGGCGAGGGAACCTGCAATGCAGCAGCCGAAAGCCCCGCTCTTTCCAAGGCAGAGCCAGCGCCCCTTCCCAACGCCCCCCTCCCCCAAGAACAAGGCCCTCCCAGGGAAAGATTTGGGTTTCATTTCGGGAAGCCCGCAAGAAGACTTGGGCAAAACGGGGGGGGGGGAGCTTCTTTCGGTCACGCACCCGATCCCCTTGGAGGCAGAAGGGGTCCTCTCCGGCCAGATCATTAAGAAATTAATAAATAAATGAATAAATACACAATGCCCTTCACGAGCCAGGCGGAGAAGAGGGGCCTGCCCCGCGGGGTTCGCGCAAAAGCAAAGCCTGGAACCGAGGGAAAGGATCGGGACCGAAAGAAAGGATCCCGGGTTTCTCTGGCCTTTTGAATGGAAGATTGTGTCAGCAGGCAGAGTGCGTGCTCTTGCTAAGGCCCAGAGCAAGCTCCGATTTGATTGCATTTCATTTTAAATCAAATAAATAACCCGGAGCACTCTTGTGTGGCCGCTGCACAAAAGAAGCCGTTGGACAGGTTTGGGCTGGAGACAGAAGAAGACAAACACGGTTGCGAGACCTCCCTTCTTCTTCTTCTTCTGCTTCTGCTTCTGTTTCTCCTTGGTTGTCCTGGTTGGGAACTAGGGTTAGGAAGGGTCCAGGCTTTGCTGGCCCATGCCCAAGGGACCTGGCTCTCAATGGCAAAAGCTCCCCAAGGGCTTTCCTCTCTTTCCTTTTTCTCTGCCGGGGACTTCAAGCCCCCATTTCCCATATAAAGGTGTGCGTCGGGGGTGTGAGAAACAGAAAACGTACAGAGGGCATTCTCAGAACAACGGCGAAGGGGCTGGAACCGCTATGACCCCCTCCCCAAACACACACACCTCACAGGCTGTCCCTTCTAACCCTTGCAGAAGGAAGCGACTCCAGGCTGCCTTTTCTTTAGGATACCTCCCTGCTCAAAACATTATTTTTCGGAGGATTCCGTGGACAGTCAGCAAGACAAATAAATAGGTCCTGGAGCTCTGCCTGCTGACACAAGCCAGAAATCTCCCTCGAAGCCAAAATGACAAAACTGAGGCTGTCATATTTGGGACACATCACGAGAAGGCACGACTCCCTGGGCAAAACAATAATGCTAAGAAAGGTGGAGGGAAGCAGAAAGAGAGGAAGGCCACTCTCTTTCTGCTTCCCTGACTCTACTAAGGAGTAGAGAGGTAGAGAGATCTTGTAGCACCTTTGAGACTTTGAGACTAACTGAAAGGAACAAGTTGGCAGCATGAGCTTTCCTAGACTTCAGTCTACTTCCTCAGATGTTTTTAGTGGAATGGAAGCCAAGGACCGACATATATATGCCATTGGTATGGAAGAATGTCGACTCAAATTCAAAATCCTTTGGGTCTATTAAGGTCACCGATATGAATGTACAGGAACTGAGCAGGACAGTGCAGGACAGAGGGAGATGTCTCATCCACAGGGTTGCCATGGGCTGAGATCAACTCGAAGGTGGTTAACAACAACAACAACATCCCCGCTCCTGTGGAAGTCCGTTGCAAAATTCCCATTGCCTTTTACGGAGGGCAGGCTCTTTTAAGAGGGAAGCATGGGTCAGGGCTGTCACACTGGGGTTTGCGAAGCGGGAAGAGCCGCATTCCTTTGGTGCGGAAGCCCCTGAGGCCCAACAGCCTTGGACAGTGTGTGCTCTGGGCCTGGTAAGGGCTGGCTTTGGCCACCCTGGTCCACCATGGCCGCACCTCAGGCTTTCTCTTTTAGGAGAGTTGACGGGGGGCCTTTTCAGACTATGGCATCATTCCGCTTCAATTGTCATGGCTCCATCCTAACAGACCCTAGAGCTTGCAGTAGAGCCTTTGGAGTCTTCAGCCAGAGAATTCGCCTCCGGTGCCTCTGACCAAACTGCAAAACGCCCAGGATTCCACAGTATTGAAGTTGAAATGGGATCATAGCGCTATAAGTGTGTCGTGCGAAATGGTCTGATCCTAACACACGTGGGTGGGGTACTAGTTGGGGGAAAGGACGGAAATGGTTTGGAACTGGAGGAGACTGAGCAAGGGTCCATCCTCTCTGGTTCTGCTCTGGGATCTGTCCAGTCTGAGGAGCTGGCCAGACCTTTTGCCTTTTAGGGTGACCCCGATCTTGGCCAAAGGAGCCTCCCCCTTCTCCTTCCCGCTTAGCGCCATCCCGTTTGCTCCGAGATAAAGATGGCAGTTATTCCAGATTAATTGCGACGCAATAAATGTGTAAGGGGCACCGGTTGAAGCAAGACCACCCAAGCCGAACCAAGGACCCCACAAACAGGGTGGCTGCTCAACTCATCTCCCCATTACCAATTTATCCCCCCCCCCCGAAAACAACGGGGCAGTGGGGGGGTCCGAGGACCCCTCTACTTTCCCCTTCTATCCCCATCCCTATAGAAAGAAGCGTAGAGACACACTGAAAGGGGGGGAAAGTGAAGGGATGGATCATGTTGCTTACGCCCTCTCTGCCCACCCTGGATGAGGGAGAGAGGGGATGGCAGTGGGGGGATATTTCCCACCCCACAGCATCGAAGGACCCCCGCAGCCCGCCTTCCTCTTCCTCCTCGGCTTTAGGGGAAAAGCTGGCGAGATACAAAATGGCGGGTGGAAGGGGGAGTGGGCTTCCCAAGCGCGTCCTGCTCTCTGTGTCTCTCCGCCCCCCAAAGTCGAGGACCCCCAAGCGAAGGAGGGAGACCCCAACTCCCTTCCCTCTCCCTCCGGGGCCCTCTCCTCTCGGCTCTTGCCACCGCTGCCGCCGCCGCCGCCTGGACCAGGCGATCCCATCCTAAAGGCAGGGAAAGCCACAGAAAATGGCTGCCTCCTCCGCTCCCGCCTGGCTGGATCCTTCCAGAAGAACTGCAGCATCTCTTTGGGGGCATTTCTGGCGCTGGGCACCCCTCGGGGCAGAGGCTGGGGGGGGTGATAACTCCCAGAGTATCATTAGGATTGGGACTGTTGCTCTTGGTGCTGTTGCTATTATCATTATTATCATTATCATCATTATTATTTAATAGCCCTCTCCTCGTCCTCAGGGCTTTGAGCCAGGATCATCCCGCCCTTCAGCCCACACTCCCCTAGACTTTGGCAGCACCTGGGCCCATCCTTCAGGTAGAGAGGCCACCTGAAAGAGAGGGCAAGGCTCCTGTGCCTTTCAGAGTTGGGTGGAAGAAAGACATTTGCAGCACCCGGGGTATCTTTCCAGGAAACCCTCTCACCCAACCTTTAAGGGCGCAGGAGCCCTGGTCAGTCTTTCAGGTGGCCGCTCTGGCAGCGAGGCCGGGGAGAAAGGCTGCCCAGGTCAGGCTCCCGACAGAGGCAAATCAAGCCCAGCCCAACTACGGAAGCCTAGATTGGAAGCAGGATGACCAAGTGTCCTCACCGCAAAGGAGCACAAGGCACTGCAAAACGGAGGGCATTCAAAACACTCAGAAAAATGTAAATGCGTGCTCAAAATGGAGGACCTTTGGGGATTCCTCCTGGACCGAATATTGGAATGGAGGGCTTTTCCTGGAGAAGGAGGGCGTCTGGTCACCTTGGTTGGAAGATCTCTCCAAGCACTCCCGACAGATGGCCATCCAACCTCTGTTCAAAGACCACCAAAGAAGGAGAGTCCACCACCCTCAGAGGGAACGTGTTCCCTCTCCCACGCGAGGTGCTGGAGCTAAGCCACCTTGGGTGGCAAGGAAAGGGGCATCTCTCTCTCTCTCTCTCTCTGCCCAGGGAGCCGATGGGAACAGTCGGTACCCACAGTGGGTGGTGCGTCCTCGGTCTCTCTCTCAGTTCCTAAGGCACTGGGGTCGGGACAAGAACGAAGGGAGCCCCACGCGTTAATCCCGGGCATGTTTCCCGCTCCCTACATAGGAGTTTCCTCCCCAAGCCCCAGTCGTGCCTCGCATCTGGAGTGGCATCCGGAGTGGCTGATCTGGAACAACCGGAGTGCTTAATTTCCCACCTCCCGCTGCCTCTTTAAACACGGGATGGATGAGGTACACGAGAGCTATTCCAAGTAGAACCAGAGGTGACCTATTTTCGATTGCTCTTGGTATCCCGGAAGAATTAAATCTAGATTTATTTATTTTTTAAGCGTGATCTTGTTACTGGGGTATACTACTAAAGCCTCACACATCCCCCATCGTGGGTGCTTATATCTTGGCTTCGGGTAAGGTTGTCGTTGTGTGCCTTCAAGTCATTAACTTATGGAGACCCTATGACAGGTTTTCTTGGTTAAGAGGGGGGTTCCTTTGCCGTCCTCTGAAGATGAGAGAGTGTAAATGACTTGGCCAGTGGTTTCCATAGCCGAGCGTGGATTTGAACCCTGGTCTCCAGAGTTCGCAGTCCAATGGTCAAATCACTACGCCACACTGACATATTAGAGACTAAATATGTATTTCCACAAAAAATGGCTCTGATTTTTTCTGAAGATCGCGAAAAGGCAACGAAACGTCTTCTCCTGCGTTCTCAGCCACCCCGGTGCATCTACAATGTAGAAATAATGCAGTTTGACACCACTTTAGCTCCCATGACACAATCCTGGGATTTATAGTTTGGGGAGGCACCCGTACGTTTTGGAAGAGAAGGCTAAATCATCATCACATCATCATCATCATCCTCAGGACGCCATAGGATGGAGCTACAGCACTTAAAGTGATGCCATACTGCATTATTTCTGCAGTGTAGATGCATTAGACTTTCCGATATCAAGACCCGAATTGAATCTATGGTCAAACTGTAAAGTCCCGCGGGGTCTAAAGCGTCAGACTAGTCTCCCAGGTGAGGATCCAGGGTTAAAACACACCCCAACATTTAGAGGGAAATCACTGTTTCTCAATCTTATCTCACTCTTGTGTGTGAACTGGGAATAGGAGTGGCCAGTTCCACAGGGGCGTTGTGAGGAGAAGAGAATGAGAAAACCCGATACCAATTACTGTATATTTAGTTCCAGTTAGGTCCCAGGACTGAAGCTGGGATGTAAAAATCTTCGAAAACGTCCAGGGCTGTCACGCTGAGCACAACTGACTATGTTGTTGCTGTTTGCCTTCACGTCCTTTCCAACTTATAGAGACCCTAAGGCCACGGGATTTGCCCTTGTCTTCCTCTAAGGCTGAGAGAGCGTAACTCGCCCAAGGTCACCCAGTGGGTTTCCATGGCCGAGCTGGGAACTGAACCCTGGTCTCCCAGAGTTCTCCACTACACCAAGTCGTTTCCTACTTATGGTGTCCCTAAGGCGACTCTATCATGGGGGTTTCTTGGCCAGTTTCTTCAGAGCGGGCTTGCCAGGGCCTCCCTCTGAGGCTGAGAGAGTGTGGTCCAAAACACACTGCGGAAATCATCCAATTTGAGACCACTTTAACTGCCCTGGCTCAGTGCTAGAGGATGTTGGGATTTGTAGTGTTTGTGAGACATTGAGCCTTCTCTGTCAGAGAGCTCTGGTGCCACAATAAACTACAGTTCTCAGGATTCCCTAGCACTGAGCCAGGGCAGTTAGATTGGTCTCAAACTGGATTATTTCTGCAGTGTGTTTTGGACCTGTGACTCGCTCAAGGTCACCCATGGGTTTCCATGGCTGAGCCGAGATTCCAACCCTGGTCTCCAGAGTCCTAGTCCAGTGCTCAGACCAGGGGCCGAGGGGCTGCGCAAGTGGAACGGCCTGTGTCCAGATGCCTCTTGCGTGGTCTCCCCCTTCCCCGGGTGGGCGGTGGGTGCCTGGACTCGTCTGTCAGCGAGGAGCCGAATCCCCCCCCCCCCGCCAGCCTTTTTAGGGCCTGGTATGCCACCCGGGATTAGACAGGTCAAGAGGAGGAGGCCAACCCTGGGGAGAGGGGGCTTCTCGGGAGGCGCTCGAAGCGCTGGTGTCAAGGGTATAAAAAGAGATCGCCAGCCGTATAAGGAAGCGCCAGGGCGGGTGCGGGCGGGAGAGAAGGGCGGGCAGAGCCGGGGTGGGCTGCCATCAGGCGGGCAGCGCTGGGCGGGTGGCCGAGGCTCAGGGGGACCAGGCATCCTCCTTTTTCAGGGCACGTCCTCCGTCTCAGCCTTGTCTCCAGGAAGAATTTCAAAAGGTCCTCCATTTGGAGCAGGACTCAGAAGCATGCATTAACATTTATACCAGTGGTTTTAGATTTGATTTGGTCATGTCCGACATTTTTCTTGAGAGTCTTCCATTTTGCGGTACCTGGTCTTCCTTTGCGGTAAGGACATCTGGTCACCCTGTGGTGGGACACACACACACACACACACACACACACGACAAGGCTGAACCAAGGTTTATTTGTTTATTTATTTATTTTGATGCCACTTTTCTCCCAAAAAGGGACCCAAGGCAGCTCACAATAAGCACATCAAGGTTGGGGCGAAGGGCCGGAGGAATGTGTCCAAAGATGTCAAAATGCAGTGGCTTCGCCTCAGGAGGGAGGGCATAAGATGTGCCAACACACAGGCAGAACGGGGAAGAAAAGGCTCCTATGCCCTTCCTCTTTCACACACACAACAGATGCATCGACTTCCGAATCCTACGAAGAACCTAAACACGATAAAGCTGTTGCTTGCCATTCCTCTGCAGCACTTTCCTAAAGAGCCTGGCTAATCTGAAGGGAGCGCGGCGGAGTTCAAAAAGACTTGCAACTCCACCCGCCTTAGTCTGGCCTGAAAGACTGTCATCGTCAAGCCTCCATCTTCAACCCACTCGCGGATACAGCGGGCCCTTGGTATCCCTGGGGTCTGCTTCCTTCCAGACCTCCCTGAATAGTAAAAATCCGTGCATGCTCATGTCCCATTAAGTGTAACGACAGAGTAAAATGGCGCCCCTCGTACAAAATGGCAAAATCAAGGTTTGCTTTTTTTGGAACTGATGATTTTAAAATATTCTCAAGCCATGGCTGCTTGAACCCTTGAAGCCTTATATAAACCTATACACACATACATATACAGAGAAAGATAGATAGACAGATATCTCTCCATCTATCTCTCCATCTTTATATGTATATGTAGATCGACATAGATAAAGATCTCTCTCTCTTTCTCTCTTTAATCTGTCTTTATATCCATGGATGTGGAGGGCTGACTGTAGTGCTGAGAGGCCCAGTTTCAGAGTAAATGGTTTAGTGAGCGCCAGTGTTTACCTCTCCAGCGTTTAGATTTGGAGGGAGGCGGTGGAAGCTGAGGCATTCTTGAAGTAGCTTTTCCCCTGATCCCCAAAATCTTGAAGTCAGGGACACTGCCATGTGCGCTGCGGTTCGGAGTTCCCCGGTAAGAATGGTTTCCAGTAGTGGAGGACACTGGGTGTTCCCAGAGGAAGCTGAAAGAAGCGTGGAAAGGCCGCAGCCCGAACAGGGGCTATTGGGGCTATTGTGACTCCTCGCCCCTCCCTTGCCTTGCCTTGCCTTGCCTCTTGGTGTTTTGCTGTGCCAGGCTAAACCTTGTTTCTGAAGACGACCTTCAGCTTGACCTTCAGATCTACACAACCATCAACCGGGCTTGGCTGGTGCCTTTGTGAAAGTCGGGCTCCGTTGAAAGCTCTGTCCCTCTTGCCTTGTATTTCTCACACCTTTAGGAATGGTCTGGATTTTTTGGGAAGAGGGGACAAGATTCACCCGTGGGAGGAGGAATCAGAGCAGCGTTTCCTCGTGTTATTTCGGGTGTAGGAAACAGGAGCGTTTGCAAAGGAGGCGGGTTCCCTCCGGATCACAGGCTGCTGAAAAGGGAGGCATGAGGATGTGAAGGACACCTTGGGAGGACTAAAGGAGTTTTCTCTTTCCGTCGGCAGACACTTGGGTGTGGGTGCGGAGAAAACGCCAGAAAGGGGAAAGCAGCGATGACTGGGAGGCAATAAGGCTGAAAAGATTGCCTATAAAACTAGGAGCCCATTGTGGCTGCTGGGAAGTGGGTTGTTGGTGTTGTTGTTGTGTGCCTTGAAGTCCTTCCCGACTTATGGAGACTCTAAGGCGAACCTATAAAGGAGGTTTTCTTGGCAACCTTTGGTTTGCCCTCTGATGAGTGTGATTTGCTCAAGGTCAATCAAGGGGTTTCCATGGCCCAGCTGGGATTCAAACCCAGGTCTTCAGAGTACTAATCCAATGCTCAAACTACTACACCAAGAGCTGGGTCTGGGAGGAGGGAGGAGGGTTTCCCAGAGGAAATAACTGAGGAGGCTCAACCTGGCAAAGAGTTCAGAGAAGGTTCCCAGCAAGCAGGTGCTCAGGCCACTGGGAATGATCCCTGGAGAACAGAAGAAGTCCCAGCAGACAGGCAAATGTTATCCCCATTTTCAAAGATGAGGAGACAAAGGACCCAAATAATTATCAGCCAGTCGGCCTGACATCTGTACCAGGAAAGATTCTAGAAAGATTCCATTAGACAAAGAGTCTGTAAGCATTTAGAAAGGAATACCACAATCACTGGAAGTCAACATGAGTTTCTCAAACGCAAGTCATGCCAGACTAATCTGACCTCTTTTTATATACATATATACACCTCTCCCTCCCCTCCCCCCCATCTCTCTGTATATACATACATATAATTACCAGTTTGGTAGAAGAAGGGAATGCTGTGGGTGTAACATATCTTGATTTCAGGAAGGCCTTTTCCACAAGGTCTCCCATGATATTATTGCAAACAGGCTAGCAAAATGTGGGCTAGACAATGCTTTTGTTAGGTGGGAGTTAGTTATCTCACCTTGAAGGGCGTTTGTTTCCATGCCAGGATGGCAGGATGGAGGCTCACATCCAGCCAGGGTACTGCAATGCCACTTGTGGGCCCTTCTCTCTCTTCCCCCCCCCCCCGGCCCCCCCCCCCCGCGGGTACGTTTTCCCGCCCCCCCCCCCCCCCCAAGTCCATAGGGCAGATCGGTCCAGGACGCAGGACTCTGGCCCGCTTTTCCCCGCCTGTGTGTTGTGTACCTTCAAGTAGTTTCCGACCTTAAGGCAAACCTATCATAGGGTTGGGTTTTGGTGTTTTTTTGCAAGATTTGATCACAGGAGGTTTGCCATTGACTTCCCCT